>NW_004797429.1:676260-681841 GCF_000002075.1 Aplysia californica | reverse complement strand
GAGAGAGAGAGAGAGAGAGAGAGAGACGAACGCACTCACCTGATGAATACTGTAACACCAAAGTACTGGCTGTGTGAACACGAGGTGCCATTCTCAACCGTTGTAACTTATACATACCTCACTGCCATTTCTCAAAGAAAGAAACAAAATAAAAAGCTATTGCTTGGTATCCAAATCCAATAAAGAGATCAGATCAGCACGCACGTACGTACGTCAGACGCCAGTCTGTGCACCTGAGCAGAGAAGAATTAGAACCGAATTATTCCTGTCACTGTGTTCAAGTTTAGCGGACATGTAGATCTAGGCTAGATCTACTCTCACAGTCAGCGTCAGTTGTAGGCCTGGTCCGGTATGCAACATCTATAATAAACTGTTCACCAAACGTTTGCAAAACAAAGGTTTAACTCATTGAGGTTTCGCGTTCTGGTATTTTGACAATGATTTATGACGTACTGTTTTGGGGCACTTTGAATAAAGAAGCATACTTCGTTATGCCTCTAGATTTTCTTTCAATTAATTCTGTTTTAAAAGACTTGCAACAATACGCATACTATTGTATATGACGAACGAAAATTTGTATGACTGATTTGTGTATGATGGTTGCAAATGTGCCGCAACTTTGCGTTTGGTGTGCTGCTATACTGTAAGACATAGTCAATGTGTCCGCTACATTGTTGAAGAGTTAACAACGAAAGCTTACTGATCCCATAGTCCACAAGGAACGTAGGGGCGCTGTATGATAGAGAAACAATCGTGCCTTTACTTCGGGGCTGCTCGTTAATCCAATGTTAGACAATCCATTGTTTAGTGCAAAGACTGTAATCACTGGTTTGGTGAACAAATGAGGTAAAATCGCTCTCTATTCCCACGTACTTTTTTACAGGAGCAAGAAACACCTGACTGTATCGTTGATAGTTGATCTGTGCAAAGACATGCGCTTTACTTTTACTGGGGACCAAATAGTTGTAATTGTAAATCTTTGGTTAGAGCCTCTTATCGTGACATAATTATTATTGTTTATGATATGTACATCATCGTAAATTCTTTGAGTTCATGTGGTTTAAGTTGAGATTTTTTGGGTTAATACGAGTTTACGAGTCTTATGGCATTTTTGGGATAATTTAGATATACCCCTCTTCCTCGACCAGATACCCCAGCACCCCATAAATATACACGTAGTCCGTTATGCCAAACATTTGGTGTTTCTGTATGGGGCAAAGTTCAATGTACACATTTTTAAAAATATGCTTGAAGGGAAAGCTACGGTATGTGTTATGAGACATCATTCGGGAAAGACATGTTGAAACAAAGCTAACCAGAAATAGAGAAAATGGATGCCCCCATCTATATCAAAGAGGTTTAGGTACTTGGGTGTCACCCACCAGGAGGGGAGTGTTCGTGATACAGAAGATTTTGTTTTATCTTCTTGTGCGTTGGGGGTGTCATTTTTTTCTGGGTAGATGAAATATAGATTATGTAGTCTAAAATGTAAATTATGTTTAAGTCCAGATGTAGGAGTCGAAGCCACATATTCTGTTTCGCGTTCCTTTTTCCGCCTTAAGTTACAGCTGCACTTCCTTTACATTAGGAAATCCTTATTTCAAATGAGGTTGAGAAACAGAAGAGAAAAAAAACACGTTTTTAAAAACTTTATGTTCAAACTCACATCATGAGATTCAAACTATCGTTGTATGTGGTGTAGCGGTTAGTTCTTTGTTGTCGGACGCAGAAGACCCGTGTTCGGTTGCCGATGGGGATAATTTTTATCGACTATCTTAATCTTTCTGCTAAGACGTTTTCCTCCCAGCTAGGGTTGGCCTTGATAGGCAGGGTCAACGCCCGCTTCCTAAACGATTTAAATTGTATCTATGTCAGCGCAAAAAGTCCTAGTTGATAATTTTTTTTAAACATTAAATTTTTTGTCTGTGAGAAACAGACTGACACGCGGGCCGAAAGAAGGAAGGGGATATATAGCAAGAGATAGCGAGAGATTTGTATGTGTGCCAAGCGCTTGCTGAACAGCGATATAAAAAAGGAATACAGAAGAGAGTGGGAGGAACAGAGTTCAAAAGTTCGAGGATAAATGATAAATTGCTTTAAACGGAATCTCTTACAAATCGACCGGATCGTCGGTGTCGGGTTTTTCAAAATTTACAAATCCGTGCTAAAGAGTAAAATAATTTTTTTATGTTTGCTTACACTTGTTTCTTCCTCGTCCTCCGAAAAGATGGCACTTGTAGACCAATCCTTTTACAAACAGATCCCCAGACAACGCTAAACTGTGAACATTATTATTAATCCTTGCTGTCTCTATGTTTGCTCTGGACAGGGTACAGAGCTGTTTTTCACTATTTATAGATCACATTAATCGTTTTCTGTGTAAGGTGTTTTGTAAAACACAATCACGACTCTCTTCGAAACTTTATTTTAAGCTAGATCTAGATCGCCATTTGTTTAAAAATCTGTTGTGGGAAAAAGGGTAACACCACGGGTGTATCATATTATCTAGATTGCGATTTTTGCTCTCCCTATCTCGCTTTTTTCTCTTGCTCTTTCTCTGTCTCTCGTTCTCTCTCTCTCTCTCTCTCTCTCTCTCTCTCTCTCTCTCTCTCTCTCTCTCTCTCTCTCTCTCGTTATGTATATCTCTCTCTCTCGCTATGTCTTGCTGCTCTCTCTTTCTCTCCCTTTCTCTCTATCTCTACCTGTCGATCTCTATAATACACATCACTTAAACACATCTGAGGGAGGCGAGGGGAGCTGGTTAACCTTGTGGAGACATGGGTGAAATTCCAGGAGCCGTGACTATTTTTGCGACTGTTCTGGTTTCACCTCTAAGCTTACGACACTTCGGTGTATCTACGTCATGTATCCTTATGTTTTGTGGAAACGGGTGGGGGGGGGGTGAAAGCCGTACAAGACATAAATAAATTAATATCATCAGCAAGCTGTTCAACTATTTGACATCTATGGCCAGAAGGCAAAATAATAATTGTCAGGTGAGAGACCAAAACTGTTCAATTTTCAGATTATTTAGGAGCTGGATTTCGACGCTTCATGTCAGGGCCAGTCCGGGCTGAGAGGGATACAACATCCTAGCGGAAAGGCCGAGGTACACAAAGAAAATTCTCTCCACTCGATAATCGAACTCGGTTCTCCTGCGTGCGATGGCCAAGCCATCTCTAACTACTACACGACAGACGTCAGTAGAGAGACTGTGGGGTACCAGTATGGAAGTATGCCAGTTTGTCACAGGCCCACCCCGCCTCGACTGTGCCCTGCATGATGGAAGTTATCACTGACACTCTCAAAAAAGAATAATTAAAGAATGATTGATTGATTGCATGAATTGAATTTTTTTTCAATTGTTTTTAACGAAAGAACATTTATTGTTGAAATTTTACAGAGTAATTTACTTTGATTTGCATACAAAAAGGAAGAAATATTGAACAAAACTAAGCTGAATTGACATTTTAGAGGGACTATCTCTACACCACCAATTTGAAAGTGGAGAATAAAAAACTAAAGTTACAACTACAGTGTTAAAGGTTAAAGTCCTGTTATTATGACTGTCATCAATGTTCAAATACCTGAAGGAAATTGTGACAAACTGGGCCTGTGACAAACTGGGCCTGTGACAAACTGGGCAGCCCCTACCAGTATAGCACACTAGTGGCGCAGTTGTGTGGCCCATGGGAAAGGGGGGGGGGAGGGTACTGTTGACGTCCAAAGACGGTTCCAGTTTCCATCCCATGAATGCAAACCAATAAGACATAATATATTATTGTAAAACTTTCAATGGAGAAAAAAAAGCGAAGTCACAAACAGTAAATCGTGAGGGTATAATTTCGGTGCAATATGTCTTTTATCCCCCCCCCCCCCCCTTCCAAAAAAAGAAGCAAATTTCACTTACAGTGCATCACGATTATTCAGTCAATTATGCGACCGTAAGAACTGGCAGGTCATTGAACTTCAAGCCTTGTCGAGCCAGAAATGACCCCTCCAGCTGGAATTTAGCCTAAAACTTTTGGGTTTTTTTTAAAGAGGTTCCCTCACCTTGCTTGGTGTTTTATGCGCAAAAAACTAGTTCCATGTCATAAATATTGATTCGAAAATGTGTCCAACATTGAGACTTATTTTTCAGTTACGAGCATAATACCGTTATTTTGTGCTGCTCTTTGTAGAACAATAGCTCTTTAAAAAGAAAACGTCTAAAGAGTTCCTGGAAAGAAGTGCGTCTCTTTAAAATCTGGTGAAGGACATTTTTTTAAAATCTCTTCCCACCTCCTCCCTTCTAACTTTCTCTCTCTATCTATCTATCGCTCTCTCTCTCTCTCTCTCTCTCTCTCTCTCTCTCTCTCTCTCTCTTTCTTTCTCTCTCTCTCTCTCTCTCTCTCTCTCTCTGACTGTCTCTCTCTCTCTGTCTCTCTGTCTCTCTTCTGTCTTGATCTCTGTCTCTTTCTCTGCCTGTCTCTCTTTCTCTGTCTCGGTCTGTCTCTCTGTCTCTCTGTCTCTCTGTCTGTCTGTCTGTCTGTCTGTCTGTCTGTCTCTCTCTCTCTCTCTCTCTCTCTCTCTCTCTCTCTCTCTCTCTCTCTCTCCCTTTCTCTCTCTCTTTCTTTCTTTCTTTCTCTTTCTCCTCGCTTGGTACTTAAATTGTTATAATAACTGAAAAGGTGCCGCTTTTTATGCCTAGGTTACCTCAAATGCTGTTGAACACACTTGAAAGTTGTTGAAAGAGCCTCTTGTTACCACTCAAGAGAGACATCACCACTATTTCACGAATAGCCTACCCTTGACACAAGACATGTCTATCATTCGTATAATTTGTGAACATAACGAAGTCCTGGGTTGCCCTCGTATGATGTCAAATCGTGGGGGTTGGTTCGCTTCCAGGCCCTGAATAACAGCTCCAGTAAGAGAAGTTGTTTCAAAAAGTGAAAAGGGTTAACTGATTCAAAGTTTTTCGGTACACCAAAACTTCACTTCAAAAGCGGAGCATGCAGTCTGGTACAAAGAGTTTAATTATGGTCTTGTAGGGTATAGTATGGTGCAGTATGGTATGGTATAGGTTAATGCTATATTTAACACAATTGGGCTATTTCTTAAGCAGGGCCTCGGAATTTAACATCCATTCCCGATAAGAGCGAGAGAAAGGGATGGAGAGCTTTTCAGAAATTCACAAACAACCCAAGTTCAAGAACGCCCCATCCGGGCTTCAAGCGAGGGCTGTCCACATCAAAGTCAGGGGTTAACTGCGAGGTCAAGGTCAGGGGTTAACTGCGAGGTCAAAGACTAAGCAAAGTAATGGGAATCAGACGACAAAGACAGACAAAACACGATAGTGCATATCGACAGCTTAGTTCAAGATTCCGCCAAGCCGCTTTATGAAAAGTGACAGTCTTATGCTGGGTGTGTGTCAGTGTGTGTGTGTATGTGTGTGTGTGTGTGTGTGTGTGTGTGTGTTTGTGTGTGTGTATGTGTGTTTGTTTGTGTGTGTGTGTATGTGTGTGTGTGTTTGTTTGTTTGTGTGTGTGTGTGTATGTTTGTTTGTGTGTGTGTGTGTTTTTTTGTGTGTGTGTTTGTT
>NW_004797429.1:650359-675100 GCF_000002075.1 Aplysia californica | reverse complement strand
AGAGAGAGAGAGAGAGAGAGAGAGATACTTATATGAAGAGGTAGAGAGACAGATATATGGATGGATGATCGGATGGATGGATTGATGGATATACAGACAGACAGACAGACAGACAGACAGACAGACAGACAGACAGAAAGACAGACAGACAGACAGACAGATAGATAGATAGATAGAGAAACAAAATTACCGACAGACAAATAGACAGCCGGTCTTACTTATGTAGTGTTTTTACACCTGCATCAACACAATTTAGGTCATTTCGGGTGGCCGTCTTTGACACTGCCAGTAACGGCCAAACTAGTTTTGGTTTTAGTAAGTGTTTTACGGCACAAACAACACAATAAGGTCATATACGTGCCGAAGATTAGAGGTGTTACAAGAGAGTAACAAACACAAAAAAGAAGGAGGGGAGATCAGGACGATAGGTGTTTGATAGGAAAGAAGAAGCAAACCACTGCAGAGCACCCGTCAACCACCCACGAGTAAAAAAAAAAGGGGGGAGGGGGGTCGAACCTGGGTCATCCGCAAAATAATTAAGCGCGGCACCATCTGAGCGGAGTGTGTACCGAGAGAGAGAGAGAGAGAGAGAGAGAGAGAGAGAGAGAGAGAGAGAGAGAGAGAGAGACAGAGAGACAGAGAGAGGGGGGGGGGGAGAGAAAAAAAGAGAATGTAAAAAACACTCAGAAAGAATTTGTTGAGGTTATGCATGTTTTGAACAGTTTGATTTCCTCGAAGAAATTTTTCACAATGTTCTAACTAACAAAGTTGCACCCGCTTTTTTGTTGCTTGAATTTTGTAAAGGCTTGGATGTGGTTTTGCAAGGATTTTAAATGAGTTTTATAAGTTCCTTTCTTTATTGTTGTTGTTGTTGTTGTTGTTGTTGTTGTTGTTGTTGTTGTTGTTGTTGTTGTTGTTGTTGTTGTTGTTTAAGAATAATCTGCTACGTCCTCTCTTTCAATGCCGATTCCGAATCTTGATTGAACACGTTCTCTTCCGATCGTCCAATGCTCCACGAGAGCATCAAGGCGACAATATAATCCTTTTGAGTGTGTAACGGGGTTGGCTTAAAACCTCTTTGTGGGTGATTGATGGGTGTTCTGGTGCGGTTTGCTCCTTTTTTCCAATCATACATCTATCGCCCTTATCCTTCGTCCTTCTTTTTTCTGTGTTTGTTACTCTCTCGCGACATCCGTGCTTTCTTGCCGCGTCTCCAATGTTTACAGTGAAAATGTGACATCTTCTTATGCTCACGCTTTGTTATGAACTGTTTTCACTGTTATTAAAAATGGAGATACCAAGAAAGCACTCATGGGGTCGCGCTCTTGTAACACCACTTATCTTCCGCACTTATAAGACCAAATTGTGTTGTAAGTTCAGTAAAACCCTTACTGAAACGAATAAAACAAAATCTCTTTCAACAAATCTTACAACTAGATGGTTTCAAGACTTGAGACTAGCGCTCGTTTTTCAGAGGAATGAGCTATTGGGTGTGAAAAGTCGAGAAAACTCCCCAAACAACTCAACTTGAGGATTAGAACCAAGGTCGCTAGCACCACAGTCCAGCACGATACCAGGTGAGTTCGCATAAGACATCCATCTTATCAAGTAGGCTACTGAATTAAAACCCTGTCTTTACCCGTTAAACGTCTAAAACTGAACCATTAAAATTGACATTTTCTGCTCTAAACGGAAGGATTAATACAGTTTGCTTTGACAGTAGGGGGTCGGGCTGGACCTCATAAGTAGTGGCAATCTCTTCTCTGCGTG
Source organism: Aplysia californica (assembly GCF_000002075.1). NCBI lineage: Eukaryota > Metazoa > Mollusca > Gastropoda > Aplysiida > Aplysiidae > Aplysia > Aplysia californica. The sequence goes on along the minus strand of NW_004797429.1, from coordinate 673,330 downwards.
GGGTTAATAGTAACAGTCGGGCCACAGAACAAGAAAGAGAAGAAAGAAGAAGCGATAAGTCTTTTGCAGTGGCAACAGTCTTCATTTTGATAGGATTGTAAAGAGAATGTTTTGTTTGGCTCTGTATGGGTCATTGAGTGTTTAAAAAAAGAAAGACCGACAGACAGAATCAAAAGAGGGATGATTTTTTTTAAGGTACTACCTTCAGTGACACCCTCCAATCACCTGACATAAACGGGATGTTAATTATCATTTTATTTTTTAAAATCGAACAAGCAAACGATTTTGAGGCCCGTCTGTCCCTTTCCCCAGCGCTGCGGCCGGGCCTATCTCCCTCCTTTGTGTGGAGCTAACACCCCGAGACTTCCCGGTCCGGTGGGGGCCTCACATGGAGCAGACTGCCACACGTGGCGGGAAACAATCAGTCTGTCGTTTGGATGAGAGGGTGGGGGGTTGAGGGGGCTTTTTGGCGTCCCAATCATTGGACCTACTCTGGTAGGTCACTTAGTACAGTTTCCGTAGGACCTTCTAGTTGACTATAAACGGTATACGTCCGTATTTGACCAAATTCATATTATCTAAACCGCGAGTTGCTTTAACACCATCCACCAGACAGACGGTGGAACTCTCCAAATTATATTATATTCTGCATGCAACTCTCAAGAATACTAAAAATATTCTCAGCCAACAACTCGCTCCTCTCCTGAGAAATCCCAAGGGGGCTCTCGTGGCCTAGAGGTTAAGGTGTTGACCTCTCATTCAAAGGTCCCGGGTTCGAATCCGGGTAGCGACCGAAAAAATTTTCTTCTCTAAAATTGTCTGCTTTCACCTCCTTTCATGCTCTCTAGCAAAGTTCTGTTGTCTGCTCTCAATTCCACTTTCTGCCCCCACCCCCTCACCTCCTTTGCCCCCTCCTCTGGGCTCCTGACTCTTTCTGCAGCCTTTCTACTGCTACTCCTTGGCTCCTCCTTACTGCTGTCTTTCTGCCACACCCCTGATCTTCTGGTAGGAAAGATCTACACCTAGCCTTCTCGGACAAGGGCAAAAAATCTCGGAGGGCCCGTGTGCAAGTTGCGCACGTTAAAGATCCCTTGGTGGTCTAAAATCGATAAGAGTAGGCTTCGGCCGCCACCCGGGCAAAATTCAAAATTTCCTACCAACTGAAAATATTAGGTGTGTCCCGCGCGCTCATATGACCTTATGCAGTTGCGAGCGCCGTAAAACACTTTATAAAAACAAACAAAACAAAACAAGAAATCCCAGTATAATGACGATGAGCACTAAAGCAAAAAATCGTCAAATCTATAATTTATACCAACGCTCACATACCGATGCTAGCCATGGTCCCTGGCTAAAGCCCTTAAGGGGAATCTGGTCCCCTGTGAAATGAAATGTCGAGTGGAAAATAAGACCAAGGAAGGGTTTTTTTTTGTAGTAAGGTTTTACGGCGCTCGCAACTGCCTAAGGTCATATGAGTGCCAAAGGGTGGATGTCAACAAAGAAGTCCAAACGAGAAATCAGGCTTACTCTGCTCACCTCTCTAGCCTCATCAGCACAAAGTCTGCTTCGACTATCAAGGCACCCCGGAAATAGCAGTTCACAAGAGAGTGACAAACATACAAAAGAAGTAGAGGGAAAATGACGATAGTAAGGATGAGGGAAGAAAAAGCAGCAGCAGTTCCCCCTATGTTGTTCCGGCACAGTATGAGCATGACATTGATAAATCAGCCCATTTACAATTCTACTGTGCATAAGAACATGTTGATATCCCCCCTTTGGGAATGGCCTAAAGACACTTCTGTCAGTAGCACTGCCCTGGGGGGGGGGGGTCCAGGAAAGACCTGATCAGAAACAATTGGGCAATAGAAATAATACTGTATATAACATGGTAGGAACAACACTTACTAGTCAACAACATATCGGACAGCCGGGGAGAAAGTGGCTTGGCTACCCCATGAAGATTCCTCCCACACTGCCCGCTCTTCAAGCTTACAACACCAGATGCTCAGGCTGAAGAGCAAGAGGAAGACCAGAGCGACGCTGGGGTGACGCTAGGGCGACCCTGTGGTAAACAACCTCAAAACACATCACATTTCTCTTCTTCAGGCCGCTCGCCTGGCTGCAGACAGATGATGTATCTCCCAGTGACGCCCACCGGTATCACCAGAAGGGAAAAGTAATTCGCGCCGGAGCCATCTTATGATACCAACTTAGCTAAAGTGAGCCACTGTCAAGCAGAGATTTTATCACACTTACGTATTTTATTACACTTACGTAAAGAAAACTACCCGGACTAGTCGCTCGACTTGTTCAGGTACCCACCAAGCCTCGACAACCATTTTTACTTGCTTGTTTTTATTTTATTACTTTTTAGTTGTTGTTTGCTTCTGTCCAATTTAACGGCCTACTAGGCTTGAATACATCATGTCGAAGGTGGGGATTCTTGCTCGTACTAAGTTCTAGTTTTTAGTTTGTTTTGAATTGCTTTTGGGGGGGGGGGGGTTAAGGCTGAAAACCCCAGAGGAAGTAACTTCCGCACAGTTTTCTTCTTCTCCTCGTTCAACTCTAGATGGACATTCCAAACACGGCAGTAAAACTGAAGAAAGAAACTGAAGTGGCGGACCGAAGAATGATTGTGTCGAAACCAAGGACCCTCCTTGGACCCTTCTATACCCTCCTTGGTCGAAACACACAGGGGCTCAGTTGTTTGGGGTGAACATTGAAAGTGATATATTAGTTCCTATCATAGGGCATGCAAACGAGGAGTTCGTTCCTTTGCTGGTTGAAGACATACTTAAGACTTAATAGACCATAATATAAAACGTAAAAATGCACAGCTAATATATTTATACTTTGGACTTAACACACGATAAGAGTCAATAAGACGTACAAAATGCATTGCTAATATACTTTATTGATCCATTCCAAATACCTTTACAAACATTTGCATAGTCACGCAGTGTATGATGTGCGAGGATAAAAGAACATGACATAGAAATAACACAATGAGAAAAGAAAAGGGACAAACATCTTCAGTGGCCTAGGATACGAGGGTGAGGTTGAAACTAAGAGGGATTACATCAAGAATATTACATTAAACGATGATAAATGAAGCTGCACTTATAGCATTGAGTAAAGCAGTCGTAATAAAATTGTATATTATTATATTGATGCAAACAAAGTTAAACGGTGCTGTGAACAGGTATGCTATGTGTGGGTATAGCACCCTTTTGAATACAGAAATTAAGAGCCTCCCAATCAAATGATAAGGCTTAGCCAGAAGGGTGGAAAACAATGAAACAGTCGCCTCTATTGCAGTCCAAAATGGAACAATTCAAGTTGGTACCGTATGGGATTAACGCCCTCTTCGACACCGATTAGGCTATTTAAGAGAAGGGACCGGCAAATGTAAAATAATCTATCTCTGATATGACAAAGCCAAGGAGTTCCAAAACACTCGTCAACTTTTAAAAAATGTCAGATTGGGTTTTGAACAAGTTCCATACACACCATAGCCAAGCCTGATACCAACAGAGGCAATGCCACGCTGCTCTTAGAAAAGGAAGACAATGAAAAGGAATAACTGAAAAATAGGAAAGACAATGCACATCTCCATCATCCAGGAAAATCTTTTTGGTTTTTCAACGAAATATACGTCATGTATTGCCAAAAACATAAAATTGGTTCATTTTTTAAAAGTGCTGTTAGATCAAAGAAAATCAGCAGATTATAAAGATCATACAGCAATAAAAGAACAAAACTGCAACAAGGTAATTACACAAATGGCAAACAGATGTCTATATTATAATACTTAAGCAATATAATACATACTATGTACAAAAATGAAAGACGCTGAGCTAAAACAGTGGAGACTGATTGTGATGACTGTAAATATGTCTTATGCCCCTTGATGGTAACAAACAAAAGGCTTCCTTAGATTTTTAAAATAATTTTGGTGCTTTTACACCCCCATTGACACAATGTAGATCATCTAGTAGGCAGGTTTCCAACCCTACTGTCAGGGCCAACCCAGGTAGGGAGGGATACAACATCCCTGTAGAAAGATCAAGATACACGATAAAAATTTCTCCCTACTCTGGAATCAAACTCAGGTCTCCTGCATGCAACAGCAAAGTGCCTAACTGCTACACCACATGCACTGGTCAGACTTCATTGACCCTGCCTGCCAAGGCTAACACAAGGTGAGCGGTGTGCAGTTGTACTGTGCAGCGTCTCATCAGACAGATAGCCATACTAGTCACATGAGAAGAAACTCAAAACGGATCAAAATGATTTCCTTGAGAGAGAGTGTGAGAGTAAACACTACTGTGAAGATGCAAGATTTAGAGACAATGAAGAAATCCATCCTTTTCGTTTATTTTACCTTAGTAAGAGCGTAAATATCATTTCTAAAACACAAGTTTTGACCTGAAAGTTAGACCAGAGAAGAAAAAACATTAGGAAACCATACAACAAAGCAAATTTTACACATGTTTATTGAAGCATGGACAAACATACAAGTTATTCCTACATCAGAGAGGGAACATTAGTATGTAAGACATGGTGTTGCGTGTCAGTCAAAAGTCTATCATCAGCTCAATTCAGAGCTCCCAACACTGACTGACTGACTGGGGTCCACACAGAAAATTTTCCCTAGACAAAAAACATGTAATAACAACTTTCAATTTTTTTTTCCAGTGAAGTCTCTGGAACTGAGTATTACAGAAGGCAACCGACAACAGCAACCATGTAGATCAGGTGTATCTCCAGCTAAAAGCATACTCAACAATCCATGTTTTAAAAAAAATAACTCGTAATTGTTCACATCATGTGAAAATATTAGGACTACATAGTTGTAATTATCTTGTGAAAAGATTATGTACCACACGTTTGTACTGTCTATTTATAAACCTTTTATTATAATGCGATTTTCCTTGTTCCACATGTCTCCGTTTCAGACTGATCTGTACAGACTGAATCTGAAATAGAAGTTGGCGAAACCTTATAAAGCCTTCTTATTCCTAATTCAGCAATTACGACCTCCTTGCAATTGTTAGTTTGTTGCAAATTTATCTGTACTAAACTCTACTGGTGGGTGGGTGGCGAGTGCTCTGGTGTGGTTTGCTCCTTCTTTCCTATCAAATATCTATCGTTCTTATCTCACCTCCTTCTTTTCTGTGTTTGTTACTCTCTTGTAACGCCACTAAACCTCAGCATTTATATGACCTAATTGTGTTGCAAGTAGCGTAAAACTGTTACATGTATTAAAACTAAAACGAACTCATCTGCTACCAGCATTGCATATCACAAAACTCTGTGTCAGTGTCAGACATGGAATACAAATCTCTACCTACATTCATAGACCAGCTCTGTCGCATAAGGAACCCTTCACACAAGAGTCATACCCAATGATACACTATGCAATTCCAAAAGAAAAGCAGCACCTGCAATATGTATACTTACACTATCGCTAAGGACACTTACAATGTCATAAAAACAAAAGCAAAGATATAACATCACATGATTTGCAAAATGTATGTAGAGCATGCAGAAGAACCTTCTAGAGAAGTATATCCAACTGTTCAGCAAAAGCCTTGAAAAGCTATGTCAGATGTGGATATCTGTTCATAGAGAAGATTTTACACTAAGAGATGGGTGGTCAGTGGGCACCCTGGTGGGGTATGTATAGTATCTTCTGTCTCTTCAACAACATTATTTATTATCCTAATCTTTTCCCCATTCCTGGTGAAATGCAGGCTTTATCAAGGAAATTCCTTATAAAAGACACTGCAACTCAACACTGAATCAGCAGGGATGGCACATCGAGATAGATCAAATTATTTGAATGGGAGTAAAATATCAACCGTATGAAGACCTTTGGACTTAAATGAAAAGGTGCAAAATAAAGTGGTGTGTACAAACCTCATGATTATCTGGACGGGCCAAGACTATGCTTTAGGGAACAGCAGAGCAAGGAACATGAAAAGACAGACAGAGGAAATTAGAAAATTATGGGAAGATAGCATAACAAAGTGGACTGGCAGCGACTGCGTGACATCATACTGCAGAAAGCTGAGTGGAACATCCAGCATGGTTGTAAAATCTACAGTAGTGCCCCAACAGTTAGCTAGACTACAGTATAAGTGAAGGGGAAGTTAAAGATATCAAAGCCAAGTTCCAGGCCAGATCTTGTTGTGGTACATCTCCTTTCTGAAATATTTTTATATTGAAAAACATGCTTACTATCAGATGAATTCCCTGAGTGTGGAATAATGTACATTACATGACACCTGATATAACTGTTGCGTAACGTATCAGGATTTAGACAGTACCCTTCTTTTACTCAGTAGTCACTTTTTGGTTACAGTGTACTAAAGGACAAAAATAAAACAAAGAGCCCTTCCAAGCCTGCGTGTGCGCACAAACCACACACTCCACACACAGGTTTGCCGTAGTTACCCTTACTCTCTCTAAATCTGTTTGTACCAACAAACCCAACAATATTACATGATGGCAGCGGTTGAAAACGGTATATAAGTGTCATTCCTTTACTTTTTTAATCATGGCTGAACACAAGATGGATGTTAACGTTCATCAGGCTGGAGAAACAACAGTTCATCACCGCGTGTCTCTACCCCCGCCGAAGCTCTTTGATGGGAAGGCAGTATCGTGGCCTCGTTGAAGATAACATTCTAACAGGTTTCGTTTGTGCATGGGTCTGCAGAACAAGTCACAGTCAGAGCAGGTCAGTACTCTACTGTACACTATGGGGGAGGTAACCGACGACATCCTCACGACTTTGTCAGTCGAGGAAAGCACCACTACATACACAGAAGTGATAGAGGCGTTTGATGCTCACTTTGATGCACGCAAGAATATCATTTTCGCTAGTGCAAAATTCAACAAACACACCCAGTTACCGGGAGAGAGTGTCGATATATTCATCCAAGACTTGCACAGGTTTGCAGATGACTGCAGCTATGGAGCCCTCAAAGATAAGCTCATAAAAGACAGAATAGTTGTCGGAGTAAAGGACGATGACCTGTCCAAACAGCTCCAATTGAAGCTCAAACTCACTCTCAGTGAGGCTATACAAATAAGCCGACAAGCTGAAGCACGAGATGAAAGCCAGACACTCCTACGACCTCGAGTTGAGCTAGTCACAACAAAACCACACAACATGCGTAGTGCGTCGATTGCTTCAAGGCCTCCACACAAACCACACACTCCACACACAGGTTCCAAGAGATCTTGTGGATACTGTGGTCACCTCCCTAGCCACAAACGAGACGCCTGCCCTGCCAAGTCTGCAGTCTGTGGTTCCTGTGGCAAGAGAGGCCACTATAAAGCAGTTTGCCGTAGTCACCCTAAAGTTCAGGAAGTCGCAGTCAACTCCTACCACTTAGCTGAGGTCCTAGACTTTTTAGGTTCCATCACTGTGAACGAAGTCGACAGCTCAGATGAGTGGTCTGCAATCATCAAGTTGAATTCCGTCCAAACAAAGTTCAAGCTTGATACTGGTGCTGCAGTCTATCTCATCGGAGACAGAAGGGTGGACATAAGTCAACCTCTCAATAGCTGCAGCAAAATTCTAAAAGGCCCTGGTGACACAACTCTGTCTACTCTTGGCACCTTTGAGGCTGATCTAAAGTTCACATAAAAAGCCATGAAAGAGACAATATTTGTTGTAAAAGACCAACCACATGCCCTACTCAGCAGGTCAGCTTGCGTAAAACTGGGTCTCATTGCCAAGGCTCAATACAGTCCACGAGACATCTCCTGATTTCAAGAAGGAGTTCACGGATGTCTTCAAAGGACTAGGACTACCGGTACTGAAAGACCCATACACGATCAAGGTACACTACAAGAGGCGCTGATCCTGAGTGCTTGTACACAGCACGAAAAGTCGCACACCCTGCCTGTCCTGCCAAAAGTCAAGACCAAAATTGACCGAATGCTGGCTGAAGGCGTGATCTCACCCGTAACTGAACCCACAGAATGGTGTTCCGGCATGGTTGTTGTGCCAAAGAGAAACGGCTCAGTTAGAATATGCGTGAACCTCACCAGTCTAAACAAGGCAGTGCGACAAGAAGTCCATCCTCTGGCCTCCATAGACGAACAGCTTACCAAGCTTGCAGGGTCTACAGTATTCACTAAGCTGGATGCGAGGAGTGGATTCTGGCAAATCCCTCTCGATCCAGACTCCAGAAGGTATATACTACCTTCATAACACCGTTTAGGAGATTCTGCTTGAACCGTCTTCCCTTCGACATATCCTCAGCTCCAGAAATCTTCCAAAGGAAAATGTGTAACATTCTGGACGACCTTCCAGGTGTCATTTGTCACATAGATGACATTCTAATTCATGCACCTGATCAGGACACTCACAATAAGCGAGTTAGACAAGTCCTGAAGCGTCTCAAGAGAGCTAAGATCACTCTAAGAGACAAGTGTGAATTTTCACAGCATCCATCAAGTTTCTCGGACACATCGTGAAGAACTCAGGCCTCAAGGCAGACCCAGCAAATTCGGAAGCCATTCGAAAAGTCCCTCAGCCCAAGAATGTCACTGAGTCACAATGCTTTCTGGGTGCGGTGAACCAGATGGCAAAATTTTCTCCTAACTTGGCTACTGCAACTTAACATTTGCGAGCATTGCTAAAAAAAGACACATTGTGGACCTGGGGAGAACATCAAGAGGCATCTTTTCAATGCACAAAAGATAGCCTCACCACAACACCTATACTGGCACACTACTCGCCTGACCGGGAGACTATCGTTGCTGCAGATGCTTCCATGTCTGGCCTCGGGGCAGTACTTCTACAGATACAAGATGATGGTTCTCGCAGACCTGTCAGCTACATCTCTCGAGCTCTGACAGATGCAGAAAAGAACTACGCAGTCATAAAAAAGGAGGCCCTTGCAGCAAAATGGGCATCAGAATGCTTCAGTGAATACATCCTTGGCAAGCAGTATACACTGGAGACTGATCACAAACCCTTGGTCTCTCTCCTCTCTACCAAGGAACTCCACAAAATGCCACCAAGGATCCAACAATTCCGTCTGAGGCTGGTGCGCTTTTCACCAAATGTGCTGCATGTTTCAGGAAAGCACAGATCACTGCGGACGCACTTTCTCGTGCTCCGACAAATATGCCATCAGATGCAGAATCACTCTTAGTTGATGAAGTGGCAGAATTCGGACAACAGGCTATGGACAGCCTCCCTACTTCACCACAGAGACTTCAAAATATCGTTTTACAGCAGAAGAGCAACCCAGAAACGTCAGACATTCGGGAATACTGTACTAGAGGCTGGCCAGCATACATGCCTGAAAATCCACTTCTGAAACAGTATTGGACTAATCGTCATCATTTCAGCATTGTGGATGATATCCTTTTGTTTGACGACCGACTTGTCATTCCACGGGATTTGAGAGGGACATTCAGAATCGACTCCACAAAAGCCATCTTGGCATAAAGAGGTGCCGAGCTCTAGCTCAAACTTGAGTCTGGTGGCCCAACATCACCCGTCAGATCGAGGACATGGTGAACAAGTGCAACACTTGTGCGAAACTTGGACCTGTCCAGAAGGAACCTCTGTTCCCTTCCTCGTTACCAGACCGACCTTGGTCTCGATCACTGGCCATGGATCTGTTTGACATAAAAGGTCAGACCTACATTGTCGTGGTCGACTATTACTCTCATTGGGTAGTGCTAAGCTTACTCGAAAAGCTCAACAGCGTATTCGATATCAAGTCCATCTTTGCCACTTATGGCATCCCAGAGGCAGTCGTGTCCGACAATGGCCCTCAGTTTTCAAGCGCCAGCTTCCAAGCTTTTGCAAAAGAGTTTGGTTTCATTCACATCACCAGCTCTCCAAGATATCCTCAGAGCAAAGGTGAGGCAGAAACAGCAGTGCAAACAGTGAAGCTTCTTCTAAAAAAAGCCAAAGATCCATACACTGCCCTCCTGTTATACAGGACTACTCCTTTACAAAACGGGTAAGCCCTAAGTGAGCTCCTCATGGGATGGTATCTCCAAACCAAAGTGTCCATTATGCAGGACAACTTACATCCAAGTTCTGTTGATCTACCCTCTATTCGTCAAAGGGAGGAGAAGAGGAAAGAGATCATGTGTTTGCAATACAACAAGAGACACGGTGTCAAATCTCTTCCAGAAATTTGTCCCGGTGATTCTGTCCACAATTGAGACCTAGACCGACCACGCATCGTTAACAACAGACACCCCAATCCGCACTCCTACACAGTGACCACTGAAAAAGGGAGCACCGTTTACCGCAATAGAAGTCATCTCCTGGCTACCCCAGAGCCCACTACAACACAAGAGCCCGGAGACAACACACCATCTTCGACACGGCAACCTGACACCCCAAGCCCTGCTCGGGAGTCGGCGCAAACGGCGGAGGCCCCAGCGGAGACACCATGTGTCAGCCGATACGGCAGAGAAATGAGAGTACCAACGAGACTAGATCTGTAACCCAGTGACTGTGTGACCTAATTTAGCTCTGTGCTCTAAATTCAAATCCAAGTCTCAAGAACTCTTTAATGACGTTGTGGCGACTAACCTTGTGTATTGTTATGTATAGTACGTGTATTGTTATGTCTAGTACGTGAGTTCATGAGTGAGAGTTCAGGAAAAGTTGCCAAGCTGTTCGAGTGAATGTACTGAAGTCATGTCTCGTCCTGGAAGGCCTTATGTGTGTGTATTTCTCTTCATGCTATAACAGGATTATACTCGCTGTCTTTCCATGCGTTCTAATAATTTGCTGAAAGAAAGGACATGTATGCTACAAAGTGTTGTGAACAAGTGAAACTTTTAGAGATCTATTTAAAGTAAATGATCAACCATAGGGACAATAACTTCGGGGGGGAGAGGTGGACTAATGTACATTACATAACACCTCTGTTGTAACTGTTGCGCAACGTATCGGGATTTAGACACTACCTTTCTTTTACTCAGTAGTCACTTTTCATTACAGTGTACTAAAGAACAAAAATAAAACAAAGAGCCCTTTCAAGCGTGCGTTTCTTCGCTCTCTCAAAATCTGTTTGTACCCACAAACCGAACAATATTACACTGAGAACACCAGGTTTAGAAAGTTCTGAGCCCAAGGTTCAAAAGCTCACTTTGTTCTTTGCTCTTTTGTCCAAAAACAGAACTAACGTTCACTGGACACTGCAAGTTAAATGACATTTATATGCCTTAGAAAGTGAAAGTCTTTTCCTTTCTATAACGGAAAAAATAAAGAACACATCAACCAAGTTCTTCAAGCAAACATCTACAAAACTGCAGCTATTCAAATCAGAGGCACAAAACTGTCAAAACAAAATTACAAAACCTGCATCCCTCCAAGCAGTTAGTTATAATCCCCAATCAGCATGGAAATTGTTTGTACTTGTACCCTTCAAGTAATGGAAGAAGCTGGGTACTATTCAGAAAATAGTAAGTATAATATAACATTATATTCCAACACACAGAGATTCTGTACAAATGCAGTTTGGAGGCACAGTTCTTTATATGGCAAGTCGATAACAAAAAACATAGCTTTTATTCAAAATGACAACATAGTATGTCAGGCTAGTCATAACAGGACATAGTGGAATACAGAATGTACTACAAAATATTCAATGATTGTCTAAACTGACCCATTTTAGGAGGTAAACAAACATTCTCATCGTCTAAGCACACAAATATCTGAGTAGAGATGTTGAGATTCACGCGCCCAGGACTGGTTGATGGGGACAGATTGATCCTGAATGTTGCTTTCTCGCTAGATGTAGGATTATCCTTTGTGAAACACAGCTTTCCCTTCCGCTCAGCAGGGTTCAGAGTCTCCAAAAACTTTTGACCTGTTTCATCTGTAATGGAAAAACAATAAAACATGTTCACTATTCTGTGAAACACAATTTACAACACAATGGGAATACATGTAGCTGAACTCATCAAGAATCAAAAAGCAATAAATATTGAACTATTTCAGTGCAAGACAAACAAATCAATAATAGGCATTCTCTGAAATTCAGCTGTGTTTATCTACAGTCTGGCACTGACACCATGCACACAGAAAACTCTAAATCACAGATAGCTCGTACAATTTGCCACTCCGCATCTGATATCTCTTTAATCTTTCTTTATCGGTTAAATCATATTATGGATATGTCAAACACATTTGTCAATCACCAACACTTCTGAGTTGTCCGTGCCTGACTGTATCTAGAAATCATGCCTTTAAACAACAGTACAGTATCTATGCTCCAATCACATCCAAAGGTCACTACAGCACAGACAGAAACATTTTCATGAGAAATAGTCAAGCTACTGAGGAAAGCTGAAAACCAAAATTGTAAAGGAAAAACTCTCTGAACATTTTTGTGAACAAATAGAAGATGTAAAATAATAAAAGCATGAAGAAGTTAACCCGTTTTAAAATTGGATACTTTTGAATAATCGATAATTAATAAATAGATTACACTTAATAGGTACCCAAGAAGAAATGTGCATTACAAGGGCACATACACATACATAAATCATATACATATTTAAATCTACAATACCAAATAGACAATATTACACCAATGCAAAACAATTTTACAAACACACCAGACTGTTGTATGTTGGTAACAGCATGTGCTAAAGTAGCCATCTGGGACAAATAAACGTGATGGCACAAAGAAAATCTCACCAAAAGCAGAGAGCTTCCATGCATTTGGCGCCTCCATGTTGATATGTTCTCCTGGTGACAATGCCAGTGGTACTGAAAGCACTACTTCCTTACCGCAAGCGGAGCAAGATATTTCTGGTAAAACTTCGTAATTTCCTTCTGGTTCCACAACTTTTTCACTTGGTGAATCTTTCGGGAAAACTATCGGAAGCTGCAAATAGAAGATGCATTGAATCTAATTAGTTAGATTCATGCTTTAAAAAGGGCCAAGATAGGAAGAAATATGGGAAATACAAATAAATATCAAGAAAAACAAAACCTTGAGCTCTAAGTCATTTGAGATTTTGTGGTTCTGTCAATAAGTAAACTATCAAACACTTACATAATCGGTACTTTTCAGACAAAACATTCAACGCATTGGAACTTCTTAGAATATGCTAACACATATTTTTGCAAAAATAAAAGCACACTGACACAATAACCAGTATTTATTGCTGGAAAAAGCAAGACTGATCTAAGTAACGGGAGGAAAGTTCAGTTTCTGAAAGCAAATGGCAGCAGGCAAATTCTTTTTTTTAATAGTTCCTTTATTTCTCTCAACCTTCTAGGTTTTCGCCCATACAAAATCCATGATCATATTAATGCATTTCCTTTTAACAGACCAAAAAAACATACAGATATCCACGCCTACTGATGGGGAAATAGTGTTGCACTTGCCTGAAATACCGTCCATTTTGTATAGTCTACAACTTTGATGGCATGATTGTTAGTGTCCGCCAAATAAATCAGCTGACGTTCCCTGTCCACAGACACGCCACCGGGCTCGTTAAATTCTGTTTTCTTCAGGTCAGAAGGGCTCACGGTTCCCCCAGCCTGTCCCGTTCCTGCCAGTGTCTCACACACGCTCGTAGCCAGGTCAACAATTTTAATCTGCAATATCACCAAAGAAATAGGGGGGAAAAATAAGTATTCTAAAACTTTTAATAAAATTTGTCTGCAAAAACAAAAAAAATCACTCAATGCTGCAATTGACATACATGTACGTAAGGCACCAGTAATAAAAGAAAAGACACAGCATATTTAACTTCTCTGAGTATCAATCTGTCTGTCAGTCTGATACTGTTGACCTTTAATTCAATAAATACATTCCAAAGATAAAAATAACTTCTCTTCATTCTCCAGAGTTAAGAAAACAAAACTTAAATTTCCAACACCAGGCAAAATTCTTATACTTGCATTTTTTGTACTTAAGTATGTGTGTGTGTGTGTGTGCGCACGTGTGTGTGTGTGCGCACGTGTGTATGTTTGCGTGTGTGTGTGTGTGTTTGTGTGTTAGGATAGCAGTGCAAGAGGATAGACTGTGAGAGCTTACGGATACAGTCCTCAATTAAGAAACTTTCATAAGAAAATGAACATAACATTTAAAACCATTTACATTACAACAATGTACTGAAAGGTTAGAAATATTTATCCAAATTTGCAGTACCGGAATTACTGGTCAAGAGTCATTTGACCCAACTTTGAAGAAGTGGAAGGCAGGTTCCACTCCATTGGGTTTAAGAATGAATCATTCAGTTGTGACAAATATATACAGCTGCACATAGAGTAGACAAAGTAATTATGTTCAAGTTACATCTCATCAGCCTGGGATGTGCATCCCCAGTTGGATGGACAGTAAACTAGTTTCTTCCCACAACCTGGATAAGACAAGCATTCTCTCACCTTATGATTGTATGAATCTGCAACTACAAGCGGTCCTTCATCTGCCAGTAATGCCACACCCAAAGGATGCTGAAGCTTTGCATTTGTACCTTTACCATCTTCATCTCCAAAGGCAAACAGATTCTGTATGAAGATGAACCAGATCAATGTTAGATACTGTGTTGATAAAAATGATAATACAGTGGAGTCCTCTTAAAGTGAACTCTTTGGGACCAGAAGAAAGTGTTCACTTTATCCGAGGTTCAGTTTAACCATTTGGAAGGGTGGACGCCTAGAAACAGTAGCTATGCGCAGTGGTGGGTCTAGGGTGGAGTTGGGGTGGGGGGACAACACAGCGGGCGAGCCTGGACTAGAGCTCTTTCTTTCTGATTGAGATTGCCTTCGCCAACGCCAAGCTGGGATTGTCTGCCGATACCCGAGGCAAAGAATTTTATTTTCACTGAATGGCAACAGTGATACGGTCGGTCCGTTCTTCGCTTTCACTCATTTTGGGCGTTCACTTTTTCCGATTTCCCCATGAAAAACCGGTTAATTTTATCCACTATTTTTTTACTTAAACAAATAGCGTTTCAATCGGGACCACAGAATATCGTTCACTTTAACCGATTGTTCAAATAAAGCGTGTTCACTTTAAGCGGACTCCACTGTAACAATAAATTGCATTTATATTTAAAAGAAATGCTAACCCCACCCAAGACAGTTGTGATCATCAACTGACACCGCTCAAGTAAGAATACCCTAACTAAAATCAAAGTCATTTGGAGAAAAACCTTTTGTATTTGCTGGCTGTAGAGCCTGGAAGAACGTCCAATAACAATTTAGAAACATAGAAAATACTGAGTCTCTTACAACCTATTTGAAAACACATCTTTTTATATCATGAATACTGTTTTTTGTGGGTCTGTTTTTTTTTCCTTTTCAGTCTGTGTATTTCACTGTACTTTAAATGATTACACAGCTCTCAGAGTTTGCTTCCTAATGGGATAAAACACCATATTGCTGTATCTCTTATTATTATTGTTATTATTATTATTATTATTATTATTATTATTATAATCATTATTGAAACAGTATCCAACATTGGCTAATGGGCTGTCAATATAATAATATAAATACAAAAGAACACAACAAAATATATGACACATTGAAATCTACAATGTAATACACACAGTAATACCGATTTTTTGAGTCAGTCAAGTCACTTCTGGTTCAGTAAAACTGTCTCTACTAATGTGTCTATTGCTGTGACAGTGACCAAGCTGTAGCAACAAGCATTGAAACAGAAGAGAATCCATCTATAATCTATAGCCATCACTCGAAACAAATTTAGTGGGAAAATTATTTTTCAATGTCATTATCAAAGGCCTGGTAATTTTGTTTGTTTTAGTGAGGTTTTATGGTGCTCACAACTGCATAAGGTCATATGAGCGCCAAGGTGTGGATGTCTTTACAGGGAATCAGGCTTACTCTGCTCACCTCTCTAGCTTCAACAGCACAAAGTCTGCTTCGACTGTCAAGGCATCCCGGAAATAGTGGGCCACAAGAGTGTGACAAACATTCAAAAGAAGTAGAGGAAATATGACAATAGTAAGGATTAGGAAAGAAAAAGCAGCAGTTCCCTGTTCTAGATCAGGCACAGTTATGAGCGAGACATTGATGAATCAGCCCATTTACAATTCTACTGTGCATGAATGAGAAAAGCCCCCCCTTTGGGAATGGCCTAAAGACACTACAGTCAGTGGCACTGCCCCGCGGGGTTGTAACACCTCTAATCTTCTGGCGCTCATATGACCTTATGCAGTTGCGAGCGCCATGAAACCTCTACTAAAACAAACAAAACATCAAAACACAGCACACAATTGAGTATTTTTCACACATATCAAAAGATTGCACACCACTTCATCTTTTTCACACACATCAAAACACTAAACACTCTTTGGTCATTTTTACACATATCAAAATGCAGCACACCATTTAGTTTTTTCCCCACACATCAAAAACACTACACATCATTTGGTCTTTTTCACACATATCACACACATCAAAACACTACACACCATTTGATCTTTTTCACACATATCACAGACATCAAAATACTACACACCATTGGGGGTTTTTTCACACATATCACACACATCAAAACGCAACACAACATTTTTTTTTTTAACACATACCACACACATCAAAGCGCAACACACAATTTGGTCTTTTAGATATTAATCACACACATCAAAAACAACACAAAGTTTAGGGGGGGTTTTTTACACATCAAAACACTACACACCGTTGGGTCTTTTTCCCCACCAACCAATCCAGACACTTTGCAAGAGGGCAGGCTTATTGTCCTGATGGAGGAGCTCTCACTGTCAGCCACATACAGGGTGCTGGTGGAGCCCTTGCTCCCTACAGCCAGTCCCGAGGGTTGAGCAAAGCTGGCTTTTTCAGGGTATGCATTATTTCTGTTCTCTTCTCTGCCAGAACCAGCAAAGCGAAGGCAGGTGCCTTTTGGGTAAGATCTAAGAAAAAAACGAGTAAATTAAAATGAAAAAAAGTTTAAAAAGCAAAGAAGGAGGAGGAGGAGGAGGAGGAGGAAGAAGAAGAAGAAAAAGAAGAAGAAGAAGAAGAAGAAGAAGAAGAAGAAGAAGAAGAAGAAGAAGAAGAAGAAGAAGAAGAAGAAGAAGAAGAAGAAGAAGAAGAAGAAAAAGAAGAAGAAGAAGAAGAAGAAGAAGAAGAAGAAGAAGAAGAAGAAGAAGAAGGAGAATTAAAAATTTTAAAAAAGCATTCACACACAAATTAAAACACCAACTTAAAAACAACAATGAGCCCACAAAGAGCAAAAAGAGAAGGAAAAATGTGCAAGTTCACCTCTTTTTGAACCATGGACCATCTGACAAGAAGTAAACCCACACTTGATGAATTCCAGACATGGCTACGAACAAAACTGGGACGTCTGAAAAAAAAAAGAAAAGAAAGATAAAACAGGGAAAACTGAGCAGGTGTCCAAATATGACAGGCTATTTATAACTTATATACAGTCTGTCCTCTTTAAGCAAAACCGAAGAAAGCAAAATCACCACATGCGAAATGAAATGTCTCCGCAAAACCACAATGTCCACAACTAATTTCCTGATTAGTAAAAGGGGGGAGGGGGGGCATGGGGGATTGGGGGATAAATAGGAGAAATAATGAAGATCAGGTCAAAGCCTAGCAGTTTGAAAAAACTAGCCTTACAATGGCTGAGCAATTGGTCAACTGTTACGACCACAGGAGCCAGGTACAAAAATATGAACAAACAAAGCTAAACAGACTGTGTGAGCAGCCTGAAAAGGGAGAACAACTCAACAATTTTTCCCCTCAGCACAAGACTTAATGGGACTTACCTGACCACAAGAATATGTAACAATTCAATATGAGAATGGCAATACAGAGTCAACTTTCGCAATATGTTTTATACATTTTGAAAACTGTAGTTACTTTAAAAAGTTTTCCTGTCATTTATGCCAATGTTACTGTAGGTCTTTATAGAGCTGACATTCCAAATACAGTCAAAATTGTCCAAGACACCCACCCTTTGTCAAGGAGAAAAGCAGTTGTCTTTGACTGGTGGATGTCTTGGACGGTGTCATTTTAATTAATTTTTTTTAAATGTAAGGGGGAAGTGGGAAGTGGTTGTTGGTACCGGTAATTGTCTCGGTCAGAAGGTGGTTAGAGTAGGCTTGGCTATAATCCCATGGGTTCAATAAAGCATTAATTGTATGATTATTGCACTTTATACCAACACAACTCTAATATGATGCATACACCCATTCATGTCTGATCGTATATGAAGCTCTCTCTGAGGCATGGAAAACATACTTTAGCTCTATGCTTGGCATAATCCTGAGGCAGTTAAATAATAAGCATGCATACTAAAAAAAAAAGAATTGTATGGTTTTTCCCTAGTAACCTCTAATTTTTAGCACTATAAATTTTATAAGATGACCTATTTGTGTTACAAGTGCAGTAAAACTCTAACTAAAACTAAACTAAGAGGTATATCACCATACTAAATTTTTAACATTATGAAAGTTATTTCAATGGCAGAGAACTCAATTACCCCCTGAAGGCACAAGAGAAAGAGGAAAAATATTATGCAAAGAAAGATGAAAACTTGTGCTCACTTGGGATTCTAATCACAAACAACTGAGTATCTATCAAGATCTCAATCAGGTGCTCCACAACAAATAATGTGAAGATAGTCAATGCAATAATTTACAATAGGTTGCTTAATGGTTTAGAATTCTTTTTAAAAAGTATTACAATAGGCCATGAAGTCATGAAGCCAGCACAATCTCAGAAGTGATGAAGAAAATTTAAAATACATCTAGCTCCATTTCCAACATTTCTAAACACAGAAATCACAAACCGTGACAATTTAATTTGTGCCTTGACAATTGATGCCACTTCCAGTTCATTCAACACAACAGACAGAGGAATAAAGACACTTACCACTACCCTCCAACTGTGGGTTACCAAGCTCCACATCCCACGGAGAGGACAGCTCTTGTTCAGTAGAGACTTTCCCTCCCTCATTGTCAAAACCTTGTCTGCCAGTGCCAGCAACTGTGACAACTGACTTGTCCACCAAACTGATGACCCGTAAGCAATGGTTCTCTGTGTCAGCAACGTAGATGTGATCCTTGTAGCCAACGAGTCCTTGAGGGGAGGAGAATTCGGCCTCTGACCAGTTGCCATCTTTAAAGCCACGCTGACCACTCCCAACAGCTGCCTGTAAGCAGGAAGACAGATCAAACATAACATGCAAAAGGATACTTCTACCAAATGGGCACATTTTTATGCAACTTACAAATATAGGTACCAAACAGGGCACAGGACAAAAAAATATACAATCAAAGAGGGGTGTACATTGCATTAGGTAAGACTCCATATTAGAACAATGAAAATGTATGAAATGAAAAACAACCCACACACATGCTGGGATGTCCAAATAGAACTTTTATGCAACATAAAAACTTTTTTGTGTTGATACTCAGTTGCACTATCAGTATAGCTTTCTTTTGTCAAGAATGTAATTTAGTTTTCAGGCATTTCCATGCAACGCTGTCACTTACAAACTAGAGCCCACTTTCCTAAGCTCTCCTCATGTATTTCCTTCAGTACCTATTGGCTCGGCCACCCAACCCAAAAGTTATGAATAAACAAATGAGAAAGAAGAAAAACCAGCACAGAAATCCCTGCTCATCCTTGCTCAAACCTGCTTTATATTAATTATTATTTACAATAATTACATTTACATGGCCCATAACCATGCTCTACAGCAAGTTCTATGTATTTTACAACTATTATTACCCCAGCAGACCTTAGAGCAGGACTCAGAAACATTCTCAGCCAACCAGGAAGCATGCGGTGCAGGCAGCTAAAAAAACGCTCAAACACTAACAAACTGGCTTTCCAACCCTGGATCAAAACATTCTCTTACCATTAACATCACCTTTAAGCTAATACTATGAAATGTCATCCTCCTCCCTCACAGAATCATGCCAGAGTCTGCCACCGTACCTGCACAATCCCATTGACGTCTGTGATGAGGATCCTGTGGTTGCCACTGTCAGCAATAAGCAGCCACTGCCGCTCAGCCCAGAAACTCACTTTTCCCGGAAAACTGAGATCAAAGTGCTGACCCTTGTCAGACTCAAGGCTGATGGGAAGGCTTGACGGTCGTAACTGACCCCCAGAAGAGAAAAAATCCACTGCCACTGCCAAGAATTCTAGCACTCTTTCCCTGCCACCTTCTCCGGCCACACTGTACAACAGTTCACCGTTCGGTCCAATGAAGAGTAAAGTAGGCCAGCAAGAAACAGCCAAAGTCTGAGGAAAAATATATTCTCTATGAGATTTTCAAAATGCAACTACTGCTAAAACTTCCAAAATGAGTCAATACACGAATTTCTGAAAATCAGGTCACTTTTTTTTCCTTTTTTTTTTTTGTAAGTGTTTTATGGCGCCGCCACTGCATAAGGTCATATGAGAGCGCAGGGGAATAACACATTTTTCAGCTGGTAGGAAATTTTGAATTTTGCCCGGGTGGCGGCTGAAGCCTACTCTTATCGATGTTGGATCACCAAGGGATCTTTAACGAGCACAACTTGCACATGGGACCTCCGAGATTTTTTGCCCTTGTCCAAGAACGCTAGGTGTACATCTTTCCTACCAGAAGATCAGGGGTGTGGCTGAAAGACAGAAGTAAGAAGGAGCTAAGGAGTTGCAGTAGACGGGCTGCAGAAAGAGTCAGGAGCCCAGAGGAGGGGGCAAAGGCGGTGAGAGGGAGGGGGCAGAAAGTGGAGCCGAAAGCAGACAACAGCACATTCCTCGAGAGCAGGAAAGGAAGTGAAAGGCGACAATTTTAAAGAAGAAAAATTTCTGTCGCTATCCGGATTCGAACCTGAGACCTATTCAATGAGAGACAAACACCTTAACCTCTAGGCTATGAGAGTACCCTCAGTTCACTTTGAGCCACAACCTATACAGAAGAATGATCATTGCAATAAATTATCCCCTAGTGAGAGACACTGTAGGCTCTATCTATTTCTGAAAGGGAACTTCTATGTAACAACTATTCTTACAATTGGGTTTTAAATTGTAAGAAATGGAGGAGTGTATTTGGGCTTGAATAGCATGTGTACATGTTCACCATTATAAAATAATTTCACTGTGGAAACATGTAAACTTAGCGGAGGGGGGTTCTGTTCAATATAGAAATAACAAACCTTCATATGAAAATAAGTAAACAAAAGCTGAACAATACAAATGCAAAAAAACACAAAAACAAAACAAAAAACCAACCCAAAATATAACTGACATGTCAATAAGACCAACTGAGCTCTCTACATTTGACATCTGAACTGAATTCAAACAATAACAACCATAGCGAAATCTTGGATACTGGGAAGACAAAAAATTTTATCTCAAATGCTTAAAAGAAAATATATTTGAAATCAACAGGAACCCACCGTCCACAGCGTGGCATCTTTGTCATTTACCACCGGATGTTTAATCCCGTATCGTAGAACTGCACTTGTGATGTTGGCAGTCACCTTTTCGTTGAGGAATTTGGCAGAATGAACACCTACGACAGCAACGCCAGAGCCTAGGGGATACACTTCCTCCACAGCCTCAAGGTCTGGGAGAATGTGCATACAGTTTATACAGCAATAGGTGAAGAAGTCGAGCACAACTATCTGTCCTTTCAGTTGTTTTGAAAAACTAAGTGGCTCCGAAACATTCAACCAGTCCAGACCTGGAACAAAAAAGAGCAACCATCATTAAAAAAAACAAATTAATCCAGTAGTACAATCAAATGGGGAAATTGAATACATCCACCAAAAAGGCAAACAAAAATCTATATAAAAGAAGGATGGAAGACAATTATGCTGTAAAAGTAAAAGACCCACAATTCTCACCCCCACCCCCGTGTGAGCATGAGGCAAGCCTTAATGTTCTTAAAATTAGGCTAGATCTAGATCTAGATTAAATCTATAATTGTGAGGACCAATAGGTATCAGCTGCATTCTGCTCTTGACATTTCGTTCTTGCATAACCATAGATCTAGACCTAGACTAGATTTCTAGTCTCGACCTAGACTCTAGATCTAGATCTAGGCTAGATCGGTTGTACCGTAGTTTGGTGGGTTTTTTGTGTGTGCTCTTTTTTTTTTCCACTGTTTGTTGTTCATGGTGTGGAATGGCCTTCATCCAGCCCATTAAATAAACTAAACCTGAAACTTATCTCTACAACTTAGGCCTACTGTATGTTAGCACACCTGAGGGGGTGAGAATAGCGAGACATAGATCTAGAGCCATAGGCTTACCACTTCCTAAATATATTATTGCTTTGAATGAGAATGGTAAATAAAATAATTGGCTGTATCAGCATGACTTGGGGATCCATTTACCATTTTCGAAATCGGGTATTTTAAACCCAATTCTTGACATCTGTTGCAGATGTTTCGTAATCTTTTTCTTGCGGGAGTCAGGAGTGGATTCTGCGGTGAGTTCATCATCAAAATCAGCGATAACACCAAGAACATCATACACATTTGTAGCAGAAGACATTTTGTATTGTGTCGCTTCCGCGTATTATCGGAATAGTGTACTGTACAGGGTACCAAATATGTTTTCTTTGAGTTCGAGTGCGTTCATTTTTATAGCGCGATTCCGTACATATTTTCCTGAGAGAACGGCAATAATCTTTCTAAGAAGAGCTCAATTTTGTATGATCATATATTAAATATAAATCAAAAAATGTAAACCAACGTTTTAGCCGAGTTTTTCTTCTCATGAATCCCTTAATAATTAACAATTTCAAAGGACACATACGCCAAAAGGATAGTTGTTGCTTCCTTCGCAAGTAAGAAAAGAATGCTTCAAAATAATATTAATTCACACATTGGTTTATGTTTTCTTAGGGTCTTTTTCCATGTTCCAGAGACCGTCATCTTTTTTTTTTTTAAATACAGCTCTATATCTGCGCAAACATCCACCTCTTTTTCTCTCTCTCTCTCTCTCTCT
>NW_004797429.1:645538-647211 GCF_000002075.1 Aplysia californica | reverse complement strand
TCTTCTTCTTCTTCTTCTTCTTCTTCTTCTTCTTCTTCTTCTTCTTCTTCTTCCATCCCTCTTAGCGAGCCATTACAAAGTTCTCATATCTCCACCCTCCCCTCCCCCTCTCTCTCTTGATATCTGTGTTTCTCTCTCCCTACATCTCTTTATCTTTCGGTAATCCGTCTGGGCCGTGTTTCTCTATCTATACCTCTATCTGTATGGACCAATATTTATCCGTCTGTCTCATACTTGTTTACCCATAACTGGTGAGCACACACCCACACTACTCTATCTGTTATTCATTTGTCTATCTATAACTATATCTACACAGATTCAATTTATCCCGGGTGTCCTTTCAAGGTATCTGTAACATTATCCTCATAGATCCATTCTGGCATCTGTGTTATTTGATTGTCAGAAGTCTGGGTTTCTGTTTTGGATATTTTCCTTCCTGCATCTGACTAAAAATACATTGGCTGTCTGTGACTTATTGACTGTCTAGGTGGGCATACTCTTAGCTCAGTTGGTACCATACTGGACTTCGGTGTGAATGCCCCTTGTTCGAATGCATAGCAAAGCATAAAAAAACTGGGGTTTAACTAAAGCTCCCTTTCGTCTCAACCAGTTGGCTCTGACAATGGGAGGGAGTGTAAAAAACCAGCATTTATTTATTTACTTTTAAAAAGATTACACTGCAGCCTCTAGATCACGACACCGTCGGGACAAAAAAAAATGTCGTTATAGAGGGAGAGTTGTCGTTATAGAGAGGCAAACAAAAAATTACTAATGATAATATGTATATATGAGGAAAAAATCGGGACCTGGGCACCATGTCGCTATACAGAGGATGTCGTTATATCGAAGGTCGTTATAGACAGGCTGCACCGTATTATTTCACCTTTCTCTCAGTCTCATGCTCTAAAGACCAACCTCTGCCATTTTCTCGTCCTCCTCTTCTTTCCCCAGGGCAGCCTCGGCTCTTGCAGCCAAATCTTCCTCCACTGGGATTTGCTCGTGTGCGACTACCTGGCCACTCTGGTCCACTTCTCCCTCCAGCTGGCTGTCAGATAGGATGTTGCTTATGTCGGACTTTTTGGCCAGAACCCTTGCTTTGTTTTGTTGATTTCCGTAATAGATCGTTTCTTGGGCTCTCTTAGCTGAGGAAAGAACAATACATTGAAGTCAGATTTCCAGATAATTTACTTGATTTTAAAACGTGTTTGACCTAGGCTTTCTTAGATCCGAGAAGATTCAAGAAAGCCTAGCCGTTGGTCCATATTTTTATAACATATAACTCGGCAAATATGTAAATTGATGTAGCAAAATTTGAAGGTAACTAATTCATCGAGGGCACGAATTCTGATCATTCGGCAACACTTGGTGTACTTTTAGAAAAAAAAAAAGCTTAACTTCGTGATTCATGCAGATTTTTTTCAATTCTGTTTTATTATATCTGAAACTTAAGAATACAGGCAACAACATACACACTATGAATATACAAATTATTCGTCCTTCTGACGTGGGTTCGAAATGAGCCGGCATATTGCCTTTGATATGTTTCTGTTCGGACTTAATGATGTGTTAGCTACGTCTTAAAGTATTAGAAAGTTTGTTTTTTCCTTCTCGTGTGTCTGATTCGAAATACAGAAGAGTGACGTCACACATTAAGACTAATGATGCCCCCCCCC
>NW_004797429.1:642152-644366 GCF_000002075.1 Aplysia californica | reverse complement strand
CTCTCTCTTTCTCTCTCTCTCTCTCTCTCTCTCTCTCTCTCTCTCTCTCTCTCTCTCTCTCTCGCCCTCTCGCACTCATTCAAATGTCGTTCTACATAATGAGCTACCATGTTTTTAAAGACCTTTTATCACACCTCATTACAAAACAAAGGACAATTTTCATCGCCAACAGAATCAGAAGGTAACTAACACAAGCTGTAAGTTTACACTACATTATGACGCCAGAGCAGTAACACTCATAAAGACCGGTGCACACTGCATATCAAAAGAAGTTTGAACTGAGTCGAAGCCAGCCAGATTTTCTTTCATGGAGGAGCAAAAGCTACCATTTTAGTACAATGTCACCGAATTTGACTAACTGCTTTGAAAATCAAACTTGTTCGATGTTGAAGGTCACGATCAAATTAAATCAATCGAATCTGATCGAATTCTGCCAAAATGGTTACTTTTATCCGTCCATGGAGGAAAATTTGGCTGGCCCGATTCGATTCGACTGCGTTTGACTGGCAGTGTGCACTCTGTTTAAGCGTTCACTGGCTGACCCGGAGAAGTACAGGGTTATAGAATGACGTAATCTTTACACTCATCGTTTGATAAATTATTTATACTATTATACTATTATATATGAGATGTTGAGGAGAGGGGAAAAAGGAATATCGCCTTTTGTATACGAACATTTATAATTTGTTTATACCTTTATTAGACGGTGTGGTATTACTATGAGGCCTCAAGGTTGCACTCAACTTCAGCTTGCCTACGAGGTTGTGTGAAGTATTGTTGCGGTAAAAAAAATGTATAAAAAACTATTCCTGTACATTCAGTAATGAAGTCTAGTGGATCTTATCAAAGATGGTAAACGAGATCTCTAGGTAAAATCACATTCCAAACATTTTTTCATCTTCTTGTTTTGTTGTGTTTTGTTTTGTTTTCCTTGAAGCATAACAATCACCATGGCGACCCATTTTTGCGTAATTTACAAATATCCGGCACTATAAATCAAGACACGAGAAATAAATAAAGGTCTCATCGTAAAAGCTTCTACTTCCTGCACGTCTCCCATTTATACATTTGATACAGACAGGGCCGGCCAGGAGTTCCCTACATGGAGGAGCAAAAAGCCTCATTTTGGCACAATTTGATCACACCCCTGCCCCCCCCCCAAAAAAAAAACAAAAAAACAACAACAACCCAACCCCCCAAATAAAAAAAATACATTTTAAATTATTCCATAAAAATGGCACACGTAATGCAGAGATGATGACTGACTGGAAGTTTAAAAAAAAAAAAAACAACACATTCTAAACAGTGATAGAGCTCTATTAAATTATTTTTCTTTTCTTTTTCTTTTTTCTTTTTTTCTTTTTTTTGTTTGTTAGATGCAATCTTCCTCTAACAAAAAAAAAAAACCCAACAAAAAATAAAAGAAAGAAAAAAGATGAATGGCTCTATCATTGCTTGGATTTTTTTTTATACAGCGTGTAATTTTCCCTGCGTCGCGTGAGACACTTTTCCTGGAATGGCCCTATCATGGAAAATTCATTAAGGCAGTTATAGAACCCGCCCTTTTTTGGGAGGGGGGGGGGGTGTATCCAAAATATAGGATTGGAGAACATTGTTACAACTGGAAAGTTTGATGAAAAGAGAGGCAGAGGTAGACAGAGGGAAAAGTTACTGGGCAGTTGACGACATGGCTGGGAACAGCAAGAAAGACAGACACCTTCGCTGCAACGCAAGACAGAGTGAAATGGAGGTCCATGATCGCCCACGCCAGTCGGCAAGGCACCGGATGATGATGATGATCCAAATTATACTTTGCTAAAGTGGTGGCCAAAAAGATGGATTTATTACAAATATTTAAGACTTGTTTGAAATTCGATAGCTGTGGACAAAGTTTATTATAGGTTGGGTTATTTTATCTGGATTATTTAATTTTTCTCATGAACGATAGGAGGATACGACAACGCAGCTTCTGTCTGTACCAAGATATGCCCGTTAGTTTGTTCTCAGTGAATGAGAACTAGGTTTTCTAAAGGAGAGCTCTTTTACAACGTTAAAACAGAACACAAACAAACCAGCAAACAAACAAAAGAAACAAAAGAGAAAAAACACTAACCATGAGCAAAAATAAAATAAAAACTTATAGCAAAAAAATCCTAAAACAAACAAAACTTTATGCTACAAGCTATAAGTTAGATATATAGTCGCCCCCCTCCT
>NW_004797429.1:640591-642052 GCF_000002075.1 Aplysia californica | reverse complement strand
CCCCCCAAACACACACACGCCCCTCGTCCTCCGAAGAGAAAATAACATACATAAACAAGACAACAACAACAACAACAACAACAACAACAACAACAACAACAACAACAACAGTAGAATAAAGTTTAAAGATATATGCACGCTTCTCGTACGTTTTGTAATGAGATAAAAATCGTCCTACCAGTTATATTGTCTAGACTATCATTAGAAGACCTGAGAGCAACAACAAGGTTTAGTCACATTTTCCTACAAATAGAGTTTTCCGTATCATTCGAAAGCGGCGACAAAGCGATACCTGTTAAAGGCACTGACGAAGCGCTATTCTGTTCCTACGTCCAGTTATTCTTGTTCAAAGATACGAAGCCTAAATGCAACAACAAGGTCAAGTCCCGAAAAAAAAGTCTATTTAAGCCCCTCTAATCAGAACTTACCAGTATATATGTCAACAAATGAGATTTTTGCTCATTTTCTCGAACTCAACTAAATATGACTTGACCTTTGTGTTGCTCTCAAGTCTTTAGATAGTCATCTATGCGTATTATATTTGTGAAAGTCCGTCACTTTCGCGGCCTAAAACTACGGAACCACTTGACTTTCGATTTTGAAAAAATTAACGGTGATTCAGAATCATTTAAAGGGTGCACAGTTTTACTGAGGAGTCTGAAGTCACTGTAGTTTAATTTTCAGTTTTTCATTAGTTTCGTTTAGATATAATCTTGGGAAAGTCCGTCTTCTTAGACGCCATTGTGAACAAGTGAGGCTTCCGTTCATAATGAGTGCGCACGTATTTCCACACCTTTGAGATTCTGAAGTGTACAACCACGAAAGCGGAATAGAGAATCAATCTATGCATCTATTGCATATTTGGCAACTTGGATACACATGTGTCACTTTTCCCACAAGATGTATTGTTCCATTCCAGTAGAGAGTAAATATAGTAGACCAATGATATTCAGTTGATGTTAATACACTGATCATTCCTTTCATCCAAGGGGGCCCAGCTAGTCAAAGATAAATGAACTAATACAGAATAAAGGAAAAGAAAGAAAAGTAAAATCTATAAAGAGCAGTTTGCTAGCCAGATTAAGGGCGCAAAGCGGCTGTCGTGGTACAAGCAGATAGCACCCGACTTGTCGCCTCAAAAACAAACGCATTTGATTTCAGTTTCAGGCGACGAGTCGGGCGATCGCCCCAATCCGACCCGACCCGACCCGACCCGACCCAATCCCATCCACAATGGGCACCTCGTCTAAGAGACCCGCCCCAGACAAGATTCATACAAAACAGACACAATAAGCTACAGCAAACAAAACCATGACATAATGCTGCTCTCAGCGTTTCACAAACACGCACGCGCGTACACACACACACACATACACACACACACATACACACACACACACACATACACACACACACACATACACACACACACATACACACACACACATACACACACACACT
>NW_004797429.1:635822-638507 GCF_000002075.1 Aplysia californica | reverse complement strand
GGGGGTTGATATAAGACTTAAGAAAAAAAGTGTATTGGATATGAAACTAAAAATATCAAATGTAGTTTCTGGAAGCTGCTGGTAGATTTTTACCTTTTGGGAGGAGTCGAGGAGGGGAAGGAAAGAGTGAAAGAGGGATGGCAAAGGAGGGGTGGGGTTAAAGTAATACGTTATAAAGAAAACCGTTCTCAATGGCATCAAAGAGAACATCTTTCTTGCAGTGCGTAATGCGCCATGTTTGTCCAGTATATCGTGCATTTAATGCAGGGAGTAAGGGCACAGATTATTTTAAAAGAGCCTCTACTATAAATCGAAAATAATAATAATAAATTCCACATTGTTTCCCTTGAAAAATTGTTTCACAGTGGAGTGCATAAATACAGAGATGAATAAATACATAAACGCATTAACACATATATTAGTATATAAATACACAGAGATACAATAGAACATACGTTGTACATGTATTATAAATTACTAACAATACGCAATGTCACAAACATAGACGGGGGCTCTCGTGGCCTATAGATTAAGGTGTTTGCCTCTCATTCAAAGATCTCTGGTTCGAATCTGGGTAGTGACGGAAAAATTTTCTTTGCCCTCTTTCAGCCACACCCTTGATCTTCTGGTCTTTTCTAGACTTCTCGAACAAGGGTGAAAAATCCCGGAGGCCCCGTGTGCCACTTACGCATGTTAAAGATCCCTTGGTGGTCCACAATGGATAAGAGCAGCTTTCTGCCGCCACTCGGGCAAAATTCAAAATTTCCAACCAAATCCATACACAATTAATTATTGATCGCCACTGTGCAGCGCCCTGGTTTTTTAAGCTAAGGTTATTGTGTCGTGTTCAAAGACACACCCCAATAACCACCTCTACCTAAACGCCGTGTCATTGACACACGCTTGGCATTATCGTGTGTCTGAACTCACCAACCGCTAATTCGCCAGGGCCCCTCTAACACACTCTTGTTCAGACACGAAGCTACCCACCGGGGCAGTTTCACTGACTGTAGTGTCTTTAGGCCATTCCCAAAGGCGAGACATTTCTCGTTCAAGCAGAGTAGAATTGTAAATGGGCTGGTTCATGTCACGCTCATAACTGTGCCTGATCTACAGCAGGTAACTGCTGCTTTTTCTTTCCTAAGCCTTACTATTGTCATTTTCCTCTTCTTCTTTTGTAATTTGTCACTCTCTTGTGACCTGCTATTTCCGGGGTGCTTTGATAGTTGAAGCAGACCTTGTGCTGTTGAAGCTAGAGAGGTGAGCAGAGTAAGTCAGATTCCCTGTGAAGACTTCTCTGTTGAAACCCACCCCTTGGCGCTCATATGACCTTAGGCAGTTGCGAGCGCCGTAAAACCCTCTACTATATAAAAAAAGACACGAAGCAAAGACTCCTGCCTTACACCATTAGAACCGAGTGTTATTATTCCGAGTAGGTTTTAAAGGATATGGCGCATCTCGTAGCTTCATGATTTTCTGCATGCAAAGACATGGCTTTTGTGTAGGCCCCTTGAGCGAGGCGAACTTATTATACACCAATCGCCTCAGTGTAGGAAAATAGAACGGCAACTAAAGCAATGATGAATGTATTGGATCGGAAGCCCTTCGCCTTAATTAAAAGGTAAAAGACGTGAGTCCGGTTTACAAACGAAGGGGATCCATGTCTTTTTCAATTTCTTAATCTTTCTGTTTGGGTGTATCCTTAGAGCCCAGCTCGAAACACCTTGATTTTGATGTGATCTACTTTATGTCGATTTGGGAGAGATTGGGGTTGAGGGACAAAAAACTTCCAGCTGTTTAATTTGACAGCATGAAAATGGTCACACTTCTTGTCCACCTTCCATTCATGTAGACTTTTTTAGAATTACTAACATGAATTCTTGCAGAGAACCATCAAACTCACAGCAAGAGACAAACTACAAAGTATGAAAAGATTGAAAACCCGACATTTATTATTCATGTGTGTTCATGGCATCCTCTGGAATTCCTTAAGAATATTCTATACTAGCTGGGCCCCCTTTTGTTGAAAGGAATGATCGGTGCATTAACATCAATTTACGGTCATTGGCCTAATATAATTTACACTCTACTGGAATGGAGCAATAAATCACGAGAGATGAAAAAAAAAATAGAAGGTTTAGATATCGTGAGGTATAGATTGATTCTCTATTCCGCTTTCGTGGTTGTACACCTCAGAATTTCAAATGTGTCGAAACAGTGGGCACGGCTATTAAACGGAAACCTCACTTGTTTACAATGTCGTCTTAGAAGACGGACTCTTCCAAGATTAGATCTAAACGAAACTAATGAGAAACTGAAAATTAAACTACAGTGACTTCAGGCTTCTCAATAGAACTGTGCACCCTTTAAATGATTCTGAACCACCATTAAGTTTGTCAAATTCAAAAGTTCAGTGGTTCGGAAGTTTTAGACGACCAAAGTGACGAACTTTCACAAATATAATATTATGTATAGATTCTTTGATGCTGCTCTTGTAGTGGCAAGGTTGAGTCTCTATGAACTTTGTAATACCATTACCATTGTTGACGACAAATTTCTCTATTTCTCTCTGCGAGATGAACAAAGTTAATGTACATGTACATGCAATGGAAAAGAAACTTATGTTGAATGCTTGAGGCTTAGTCAGGGTCGTCCTTGACATGGCACAGTACTTGTTTTTTTTTT
>NW_004797429.1:633903-635370 GCF_000002075.1 Aplysia californica | reverse complement strand
GGGGGGGAGGCAGAAAGTGAAGACGACAGAAGATGACATAACATTTGTTAGAGAGCAGGAAAGGATGTGAAAGGAGAACATCATTTTAGAGAAGAAAATGATCTGTCGCTATCCAGATTCAAACCCGAACCCTATTGAATGAGAGGCGAACACCTTAACCTTTAGACCACGAGAGCTGCCCCACATTGTATTTTGTGGAAGAGTTGATGTACATACGATGGGAGAAATAGAAACTTATGTTTAACGCTTGAGGCTCAATCAAGGTCTCTTCTTTGTCATGACACTGTAGTTATCAAACAACAACTCGCGAACACAGTAAATACATGCACCGAACTGGTAAATGAATGAGCATTGTGCACGAATAACCGACACGTTTTGGGAAAATTACCCACGGCCACATTAAGGGCTTGTGTTCATTGGAACGGACACGACCCGATTTTTTGTCGGGAGGAGGAAAATCGAACGGGTCGTTTCCGTTTTGTGTGTCCACACAGTTCGGAAAGGACACCTCTAGTCTGTTGGCCTACTTATTCCCTGGATGTGTACACTTGACCGCTGTCGTTGCAGGCTGTGTTCTCAGTATGGGGCTAAAATAGTCAAGAAGTCACATGAACCTAAGGCTGGAATAAGAAATGTATGGGTTTCAAAGGAAAATTGGTAAAATTGTTAATATGCATTTAAACCACGTGGCTTGCGTGTGGACTTTACTAATTTTGAGGCGCTGATTACGAATATAACGTTAGATTTTTAATCCGAACTCAAAATATATTAATTTTTTTGGCTCCGGCGGGGCCTATGGCTGATGAGTCACCACCTGGCCAGGCTAAAATGCAACAAGCCGCTTTCCAACCGACACGTCTTTTGTCGGGACGTGTCGTGTCTGTTGACACAGCCAACCGGAATTTTCACTGACTTCTTAGGAAACAAAAAACGATGCTCTATTTCAATTACCGACTTTCCGATAGACGGACGGAATCGGGTCGGTTGGAGTCTGTCCCAATGGACACACACCCTAATACGTGGTGCCCACTACGGCTGGATCGGGCCGATCGCCCGATTCGATCTCCTGAAACTGAAAACAAACCCGTTTGTTTTTGAGGTGATCGAGTCGGCCGATCCATCCGTAGTGGGCACCCTGAATAAGTGTTGCAATGGCGTGAGTTAGCGGGTCATCAAACACATCACCAGTGCACGACAAGGGAGTGCAAAGAGGGCTGAACTCGGTCTGCACTATGTGTATGCGTCTGGTTATTTAACACTCTTTATCACGCAATAACTATACTACAAAGTGTCCTTCTCCTTGTGTGTGAAAGGTCATCATCAGTTCAGGACAGCCAAAGTATTACATGTTGTTATGTCAAGCGCTTCTCAATTATTCAACGGGTGGCAATTGTCTAGTTTACGCCCCCTCCTCTCTCTCTCTCTCTCTCTCTCTCTCTCTCTCTCTCTCTCTCTCTCTCTCTCTCT
>NW_004797429.1:631764-632951 GCF_000002075.1 Aplysia californica | reverse complement strand
ATATATTACTGAACGCCATTAAAAACGCAACACTTCGTTCGCATAGTCTGAACACGTTTTGTATCGAATGAATGTATAGACTCTATATTAAAAGAATTAGTGTTTTGTTTAAAGTTAATTCAATTTCCAACGAATATGAACCGTTTTTATCACACACATCAACTGATTTCTATACATTGTCCTCCTTCTCTCGGCGTACCCCCTTAAGACAAATTTGCAGAAAAGCACAAATCGAAGCTCAATAAAGATCTCTTAAACTTAGTAAATTGTATGGCCATCATTAATATTTAATCTGACCCAAAAAAATCTTCCCATGGATTTTATAACATTTTCAATACTTTGTTGAGAAATTCTGTCCCACTTTCGCTGCAGCGTGATCTTTCAGTAGCTGTAGATTCTCAAATCGGCACACACTTTGCCGTTCAGTTCATCCCATATGTGCACTGTTGGAGACATGTCGGGTACGTACTCTGGCCAGTCCAGGATATTCATGTTATGATCTACCAGGAACTGTGTTGTTTGTTAAATGGGCAGTGTAAGGGCAGGAGTGTCGTGTTGGATGACTGGGAGATTCTGATTTTTTCTTTGTGCGGTTTTGACACCGTTAAGACGACGCTGTTGTTACGGCTTCGTTAATTTTAGTCCTTAATAAGGCGTTCTTGATCTAAGTCCTGTACTTACTCCGCGACTCGCACTGATGAAAGAAACATTTTCACGCACTCCATTTTTGCCTTGAGCTGCTACTTTTAAGAAACGAAACGATTTCGCAGATGCGTCAGCAAAATCTGCCTCTCTTGAACACGACTGGTCACTAGAGACTGTAATATTCTTTACTATCCCGGACATTTCAAGTGTGCTAAAATCTTTGTAGAAGTCGAGAAAAATACAAGCACAGCATTTTAGCCATATTGCTGCTTCTTAGGTGGATTTTCCGCCATGAACAAGGCGGAAGCAAAAGTTGCAATCAGCTTCGCAAACTTGAGGAGTCTGGCAAAAGCATAGTTTACTGTTTTGTGATGATAAGTACTCATGGAAAAAAGCAAAAATCAGGCATGGGTGTGTAGACTAACAACTACTCGCTTGTCTCCAAAAATCGTGACAATCAGAGCATATTTGGCTTTTAAATAACATTTTGAAAACGTTGCATTTTTAATGGCGTTCAGTAAATATATATTTTGTTATATATA
>NW_004797429.1:629205-630259 GCF_000002075.1 Aplysia californica | reverse complement strand
AAGAAGAAGAAGAAGAAGAAGAAGAAGAAGAAGAAGAAGAAGAAGAAGAAGAATAGATAACATTTGTATAGCGCAAATCCTTGCTCAACAGCAGGCTCTATTCGCTTCACAATCTACACTTTCTATCTTTCTGCTGGGACATCGTACCCCTCTCAGCTGGAGTTGACTAAGACAGGTAGAGTCGGAAGCCTGCCTTTGAAAGGATGCGAATTTTGTCAATGAGTGCTTAAAAGCACCTGCATTTGAAAGAAAAAAGAAAACATCCCATCCTGAAGACCCAACACAGTGTTTGCCAGCCTGGGCGATATTGCCCACTATAATATATATATAATATATAGTGCTGTCAAAATTTAGTGGCGCAACATATCCTCAAAAATTTTTCTATCGGGTGAATCAATGTCACCCATATTTTCCACAGCAGTTTGTATCAATTTGTCTTAACTAAATCGTATTTTTCCACAACAATTAATTGAGGCTAGATCTAAATTTTAAAACTTAAAAAAAAATTATTTTATTTTTAAAATGCTATAAATCTCTTTCACTTTCATGAGGAAAATGGGACAGTTCCCAGCACTTCCAGTTTTTCACATACATAATTTTGATTGCGCATATGGCCAACGTCACAGCTCACCAATGACACTTTTTAGTGGCAAAACTTGTACTTGTCACAAGAAATTGATTTTTATATTGAACAAATTTTTGGCTCTGAAAGTTCTCAAAACATGCTTTCAATAAGCAAAATGTCACGATTAGAATAAAAATGACGTACTTGTTTTTTAAAAAAACGATATATTGCTTCAGCTGTTAACTTAGTAAAATCGGTAGAAACCATCCACTCAGATTTTTTATTTGTGCTGATAAAGGAATTTTCTAGAATACATCTAACAGGTGTTTACAAAAATATTCATCTGTGAAGACAAATTGAAACAAGTCAGTAGTGTGCAAAAGCTGGAGAGTCT
Organism: Aplysia californica; assembly: GCF_000002075.1. Classification (NCBI taxonomy): domain Eukaryota; kingdom Metazoa; phylum Mollusca; class Gastropoda; order Aplysiida; family Aplysiidae; genus Aplysia; species Aplysia californica. Next base: position 629,300 of record NW_004797429.1, on the reverse strand, counting down.
GTGTTCAGTAGTTAAAGAATAAAATATTTGACAATAAGTTGGGCCACAAATTTTGGACCGCGCTATAGTGGACGATTTGGTAATTTGGACAGGCG
>NW_004797429.1:625308-629105 GCF_000002075.1 Aplysia californica | reverse complement strand
GGGGGTGTCTCCCTGACAATGACTGGTGTTATTTTATGCCCTGTTCAGAAATACATATCGGAGGTGGGCGGTATAAAAAAACAACTTTTATAGCTTCTTGAAGGTGCCAAAAGTGGGCGATCGTTATTCGATTCTAGACTAACACGTCAGTCTTTAAGCTCTTCATCCGGTTTCACAAGAACACGTCAGTCTTTCAGCCCTTTATCCTGTTCTAGAAGTATGCATCAGTCTTTCAGCCCTTTATCCGGTTCAAGAAGTAACCGTTAGTCTTTCATCCCTTTATCCGGTTCTAGAAGTATGCATTAGTCTTTCAGCCCTTTATCCGGTTCTAGAAGTATGCATTAGTCTTTCAGCCCTTTATCCGGTTCAAGAAGTAACCTTTAGTCTTTCAGCCCTTTATCCGGTTCTAGAAGTAAGCTACACGTCAGTCTTTCAACTCTTTTTCCGGTTCAACATGTAGACTGCACTATAACAATATGACCTTATGCAGGTGCGAGCACCGTAAAACCGTGAGAACAAGCACCGTGTGAACAAGGACACACTAGCTAGCCTGTCGCCTCACTGAGAAGCAGAAACAGCTGCCCACCTCAAGGTGTGTGGCCGAGGAAACACGATGTACCAAAAAACGTGTTTGCCAAATCTAAAAATGGATGTTTGTCTCGCAGCCTTTGCTGATGATTTATTGGCTCCAAGAAAACCTGTGTCCGTCTCCTATTTTGGGATGCACGAGGCTTGCAAGGGGCTAGAATCTCCCATGAGAAACATAATAATATACCTCGGGACCTTGGAGGATCTAAAATTACTTTGTCATAAGTGAAATAATCCAGGAGGGAATGCAAGTTGTTGTTTTTTTAATGCCGTGCTTTTTTACTCCCCCCCAAAAAAGAAGAAGAAAATTTAATTAAAATAAAATGTTAAAAAAATACATTAAGTAATTATAGAACGAAAGAAAGAAAGAACTAAATTCAATAAAAATAAATAAATAAATAATAAATGAATAAATAAATATTTTAACGAACTCTTGGTTAGAGCGTAGTATCTAAACATTCTTGGTTTGTGACCAAAATAGACGTCCATCTTCCGGGTGGCTACATCCCAACAGACAGTGGAAGACGCGCTCTGAACAGATCGGTCTCTCGTGGGAATCGAACTCTTGTCCTCCGCACACCTGAGGGTAGAAACGAATCGAGTCCCGGAAATGTGCGGCAAGCTGGAGTATAGAGTTGCCGCCACTTTTCCGACAAGTCTGGCCCACGGGACCGAGCAGTGTCTGTGGCTCTAGAATGTCTGCTGTTACAGAAAACATACGGCGAAACCACCCCACTCATGGAAGGGTGGAAGAAGGTGGGGTTTGAGGGGGTGGGGTGGGGGTGGTGGTGGTGGTGGGGTTGTGTCCGCTCGCAAACCAAATCTTGCTAGTGCATTTTCCTCTCACACTATCTCCGTCCACCCCGCGCCCTCTTTCCATACACGGAACTTAGTCTGCCTTTTACGTCGTTTTCCCGACAAAGCGCTGCCTCGGAATTACAAAGTGCTTTCTGCTCAACACCTAGTTTTCATAAATTTGACCCCAAAATTGCTAGTTTCAGAACATGTCAAGTTTTACCGGATGCAATTCTTTGAATATAACGACTCTGACTATTATTCATACGATTTTGATAAAGCAGATAGAACATTTGGTTACTGACCTCATGGTCCTAGTAACTCAAAACGGTCAAAAATGTCAGACAGAACTGCGTAATTCTGAGCTACCGAAAGGTCATGTCTTTTAAAGTGTATTGATCCCCGTTTCCGACCTTCCAATTGATTTATTTGTGAAAGAAAGCACGTTTAACTGACCCAACTAACAAAGAAAACAAACGAGCGAGCAAACAAACAAACAAACAAACAAACAAACAAACAAACAAACAAACAACGACGCCTGTTGCACAATGGAGGGTTGACACAGTGTGACAGATGGGGGCCAAAAAAAAGTTCGATTTTCAAGTCGAAACAATGGGTGCGTACAGCATGTTTGCCAATACCGAAAAGTTTTTGTAAGCTTTTACGGCGCTCGCAACTGCATAAGGTCATATAAGCGCCAAGGGTGGATGTCAACAGAGAAGTCCAAACGGAGAATCAGGCTTACTCTGCTCACCCCTCTAGCCTCAAAAGCGCAATTAATTAAAGTCTGCTTCGAGTATCAAGGCATCTCGGAAATAGCAGTTCACAAATGAATGACAAACATACAAAAGAAGTAGAGGAAAATGACGTTATTAAGGATGAGGAAAGAAAAAGCAGCAGTTCCTCCTATGATGTTCCGGCACAGTGTGAGCATGAGTACAGTACAGATTTAGAAAGGCTGACAGTGATACTGATAGTTAAGTAAAGATATCGACATTTCCGGACATCTGCAGGATTCAAGAACCTCTCGCTTAAAGCAGCAACCGCGGTAATATACGGCAGTCGACACTTGAAGCCCTTATGGCAGGAAATAGAAAAGTTGCGTTGTGAACAATAAGTGGTGTGTTCAGAAACACCGTGCACCTGTCAAAGTTCTCTTCTCCCGGTGCCAGATCTGCGACAGACATCGGCGATCATGGTTCTCCATTCATTCCTTTGCTCGGATGCTTTTTTAAAAAAGGGACATTTCCCTGATCTGTCCCCGTTACCCATTTATTTAGGTTCCCTAAGTAGATTGCTCTGGGGCTACCCCTGCCTCGTTTGCCTTCAATTTTGCCAGTGAGAGCTAGATGTTCAAGACCTTTATGTTTATTCAGGTGTCCCAAAAACTGTATTTGTCGTTTCCCGATTGTTTTTAACAGTGAGCGTCCCACGTGGGCCTCACCAAGCACTACCTCATTTGATTTCATTTCTTTCCTCGGTATTCTCCGCAGTCTCCTAAGAAACCACATTTCTGTTGCTTCCATTTTATTTTCACTTTTTTTAGTGATTGTCCGGCATTCACAGCCATATAGAAGGGTTGACCATACCTAGCATTTCAGAACTTTCATTTTGGTAGTCTTTTCTATTTTTGTCAAATTTGACACAGCAAGGGAGGGGTCTGTCCATAGTGTGCGCACACTGAAGCCGCCATTAATCGATCCCACACGACCCGACCGGATCCGATTAGCAATGGGCACCCGATATGTATTACGACAGATCTTGCCAAGTCTGTTGTCACGGTGTTATAGACTTCATCAGGAGCTTCTTAACAATATTCTAGATATTGCCTAGACAGCTTTAACAATGTTATAGATCTTACCAAATTAATCTTGACAATGATATAGATCTTTTAAGCTTGACAATGTTATACAGATCTTACCAAGTTAATCTCAGCAATGTTCTAGATCTGATCAAATTAATCTTAACTACGTTATAGATCTTACCAAATTAATCTTCACAAGCTTATAGATCTGTGTTATAGATCTTACCAAGTTCATCTCAACAAAGTTATATTATAGATCTGTGTTATAGATCTTAGCAAGTTAATCTTTACAATGTTATAGATCGCATTAAGATTATTTTAGTTCTAACGGCACCAGGCTTTAAAAAAATTTCCACCCCTCACTTACCTTAAGCAATACTGGAGTGCTTGACCCACAGGCCAAGTCAAAATTGATTGAGCCTAATTTCTGAACACGTTTTTTTTTGTTTTTTTGTTTTTTACTTCTAAAGAGAAACATTCCATACAGCTTGTTAAATGTTTTAGAATATAAATTGTGGCGTCGGTGGCCTAGTAGTTAGGCTCTCGGACTCGCAACCGTAAGGTCGTGGGTTCGAATCCCGTCAAGAGCCCGACGTTGTGTCCTTGGGAA
>NW_004797429.1:623452-624716 GCF_000002075.1 Aplysia californica | reverse complement strand
TTCGGTTTGTGACTACCATCGTTTTTCCCGAGTGCTCTTCGCACTGAGGGAACGAGGACTTGTGAAGAAAATATACTGTAGTGCGAGCTGGGGGAATGAGAACTCAGAAGGAAAATATACAGGAGTGGGGCTGGGGGGGGGGGGGGTGAAAACTTGTGTGAAAAATATACATGAGTGGAGCTAGGGGAAAGATGTTGTGTGGAAAATATACATGAAAGGGACTGGGATGATGAAAACTTGTGTGGAAAATATACGCGAGAGGGCCTGAGGAAATGAGGGCTTGTGTGGAAAATAATATACTTGAGTGGAGCTGAGGGAATGAGGACTAGTGATTAAAATATACGCAACTCGGGCTTTAACGGTTTTCGTGTTATAGATCTCAGGGAAAAGAATTGCTCTGGGGGTCCCCCTCCTACATGTTCAAGTATGGCGTAGTATTTATTATTTATTAATGGAAAATCACAAAGAACATAGATCAGTATGGGTCGCCTATGCCCGAGGGACTCGTAGGTAACTGAACGGCATGACTCTATATCCGTTAAGGCAAGCCAGGTCTCTTTATGATATGGTCCTCTGAGTACCTGGATGTCAATTATTTAACACCAAGTACTGTAAAACAGGATAGAATAAGAAATGAAGAGCTGTGGGGAAGGACAGGACAAAAGGATATATATAAGTAGAAATAAGACTAAGAAAGTAGCGATGGATGGGACACACCTTCAGAAAGCCCAGCGGAAACATCACAAGATAGCCACTGCAGTGGAACCCACTGTAGGCCACGGGAAACATGGAGGAGATGTATGGAAAGGGACATGAAAGAGATGAAGCTCACTTGGAACGAACTTGGAAGGATGGCCCAAGGCAGAGATAAATGGAAGGAGCTTGTATGTGGCCTATACCCTGCCTGGGGCGAAAGGCATTGATGATGATGATGATGATGATGATGATGATGATGATGATGATGATGATGATGATGATGATGATGACGATGATGAGGGGGGGGGTCAGTGAAAAGTATTGATTCAACTCTACTTTCACTTTGGTTAACACTAGATTAAAAAATCGGTTGTTGTTTTTTTACTGCAATTTCAAATGAGAATATCGATTTTAATTCGGAAATTGATGTGGTGAGGTGAAATTTCTAAATGAATATTGTACTTTCAGTGTGACAAATAATTGTCTATAGTGCTATCAGTTCGATGGAAAGTAAGTCTTCTTCTTCTTCTTCTTCTTCTTCTTCTTCTTCTTCTTCTTCTTCTTCTTC
>NW_004797429.1:620463-623162 GCF_000002075.1 Aplysia californica | reverse complement strand
TATTATTATTACCATTATTATCCTTATCATTATCATTACCGCTATCTTTAGCATTATTTTTATTACCCCCTAACTTGACTGAAAAATAGCAAGCCTTGGATGAAAAAATGGAACTTAAAAAATCGTGGGAGATAAACATTCTGAAAAAGAAAAAGACAGAGACCTTTAGCAACTGCTGACTGCATTGGATAAAACCAGTGCTTTCAAGGCTGCTAACAAAACGTGTGTCTGTATATTGATAGACAGATATCAACATGATTTTAATGCGTTTAATCGTCTTTTGTGTAGCCTGCCTATTCGTGAGAAAAGATCAAGGGGTAAAGCAAGTGGAACCAGAAGAAGAGTAACGGAAATGTGTGTACAGAAAAGTGGGAAGACATCAAGAATGAACATCAAAAGGCAGTCTAGGATAGAGAGAGGTGGAACGTGTTTGTTCGCGGCCTGGTGCAGGTTGAGAAAGGCAATGGTGGTGATGATGATGATGATGATGATGATGATGATGATGATGATGATGATGATGATGATGATGATGATGATGATGATGATGATGATGATGACCTATTTTGTAGGGTGAGATACAGTCAAACCTGCTCTCATGGTCACCTCTATGGGACACTTACCTGTACACAACAACCACTTCCCATTCTTTATACCCCCAATCCCCATCCACCTCCCTTGCGTTGTTTTCACAAGATAACGGCTCTGAGTAAGACGTCCACCTGTCTAAGACACCCACTTCTCTCCCCGACAATATATGACCGTCTTGGACAATTTAGACTGTGTGCCAATGTCTCCGCAAAACCCTTAGCATCACAAGAAGAGACAAGCAGAGAAATGAAGAAGTAAGAGCAGCTATCGGCACTGGGTCCTGCCTGAGTTACACATAAAGACAGAGAATAAAATGGTTTGGCCACCTGTTACGTATGTCACCTGACCAGCCAGCCTCGAGAGCCTACAACACCAAGCACTCTGGCTATAAAGAAAGAGGAAGGCCACGCAAAAGGTGGATCGAGGGTGTCAAGGAAACCCTAAGAAAACATAACATCACAACTGAAAGAGCTGCGGAGCTGGCCTACCATAGAAAACTGCATCTCCCCTCGACGCTTAACGGCAACAGAGGATAAAAAAGTGAAAGTAAAAAGTAGTACCAAGGTCACCTATTTTTTTCTGTTACAGAAAAGGGACAAAACATGCTCCTTCATCAATATTATTTTTCCAAATTATTTTAAATATGGAGGAGAGGGAAAAGCCCTAAGCCTACCCAATTCTTCTGTGGAAATTATACTCTCGTTAGTTGTTCTTTTTCCCTCACAGTTGCATTCGCCTCCAAACCTAGAAAAACAAACACATCTTTAAAAATTAGCTATTTGCTAAGGATTTTTCAATCCCCCCCCCTCCCCCTAAAAAAAGCAACCAAAAATGCATTACCTCTCCCACCCCACTTTTCTCAACAGACAACTTCACCCCCGCCCCCCAAAAACAGAATAAGAAAACGAAAGAGACACACACCACACACTCCCCCCGACCTCATTTTTCTCAGTAAAACTAACAATTTCAAAACACCTGTCCCGGAAAAATAGAAATAAATACTAAGCAAAAAAAAGACACCCCCCCCCCCCCCAAAAAAAAAAAAAGAAACCCCACCAGAGAGAACCGGTCGTGACTTTCTGCGGAGAGCCTTAATGACGTCATCGATTTTTGCCGAAACCCTTAATTACGGGGCCAAGCAAAAAGCTAGAGTTGCTACATTGATTTTATCGGGGAGGGGTCTTTGTGTGTTTGTGTGTGTGGGTGCGAGAGTGGTGGTATCATGTATGAACTGGATTGATGCTGAGTGGTTTGTGATGGTCCCTACAATGGGGGTCCCAAATTGCCCTCCCCGAATGCTTGCTGGCTTCCATTACTGGACATTGAAAGTGAAAGAGAGCTTCTACCCTACTACTAGACACGATATACGTCATTTAATTTTTTTCAAAAAGAGGGTTAAAGGACAGACGGGGCAAAATGTTCCTGAAAAGAGGAGCGAGGAAAGATTGGAATCCCTATTAAGTTTTGAATTAAAGCACTTTCGAAAGTTGAGGCTTGTTCATAACACGCGGCTCAAATAGATGCCGAAATGTCATTCCCATTTTCTTCAATGGATTAATAATGAGGAGTTATTTCAAGAATAGCGTAAACCACAAATCAAGTTTTATCTTGAAGAATATATTTATCGAAACAGTAGCAGTAATTTAAAGTGTTGGGAAAAACAAGATGCTGACAGAAATAACGACGTGAAATTTGAAATAGTATTTGTTTAACGTTCATTGCAACACTCTAAGGTACACTCTAAGGTTGTTTAAAACACGGGTCTTTCAAATTTGCGTCAATCTCCGAAAGGACCCAGCCAAACAGGGAAATTTCTTTTGAAGGGAAATGCCCTTCTAAAGGACACAAGGTCGGACAGAGATCTGATTCTGAGGTTCGAGTACCCAAATCCGCAATCTCACGTTTACGAGTCCGGTACCCCAACCACAGGGGTGCCAACGCCACCAGAAACACAAACAGATGGAAGATGGAGAAAAAGGGCAAAATAGTGACCTCTTCTAGCAGTTATAGAAGCGAAAGTGAGAAAAAAGATTTAAGGTATTACTGACTTGTTTGGGTTTTTTTTTAAGTTTAGAAAGGGGAAGAGGAAGAGAGAGAGAGAGAGAGAGAGA
>NW_004797429.1:616159-619420 GCF_000002075.1 Aplysia californica | reverse complement strand
GGGGTAAACTTTATCAGTCAACCAATCAATTGTTTGTTTGTTGTTGGGTTGTTGTTGTTGTTGTTGTTGTTTTTTTGGGGGGTGGAGGTTGTTTCCTTTTTTAAAATAATTATTATTGCTGTCTTTTTTTGGCATTGGCTTTGTTGTTGCCGAGTAAATGCTGTTGTTGTGGTTCGAGCGCTTGCTATTGTGCTAAGGTGCCGCGATTATTCCACTCAGCTGTAGTTCAGGCGAAGTCTCAAGTGCGCAAGATTCTGCTTTAGTAGCTCACGGTTGTAAAGACAATCTCGATCAGTGTTTGAGTTGAGCAGAGATCATGCACACGTATAAAAATTATAATATGCATATTTTCAAGTTGTGGGAAAATGTAAGATAGACAGACAGACAGACAGACAGGCAGACAGGCAGGCAGACAGACAGACAGACAGACAGACAGACAGACAGACATACATACATACATACAGACAGACAGACAGACAGACAGACAGACAGACAGACAGACAGACAGACAGACAGACGGACAGACAGGCAGATAGACATGAGCAACAGTGAGAAAGAAAAGAGAAATTAAATATCCTAACCGTAACCCCTCCCCGAACCACTGAGGCATACAGTTGGGCTTAGTTGTCAATACTGACAAAGACATATTTACCCTCGAAATTGTTTTATTTTGTACGCCACAGAGATTTCATTTTGTCAGAACACAAAATATTTGAACACTGGTGGGCTGAACTAAGGCGAAGTACAGTGTCTCTAAGGTTATATCGGGAACCAGTTGTTATTCACAGAAAATCTTTAATTATACTGCTCTAGTTCAATGTAAAGCCGGGCGGTAATTCTTTATCTAAAAAAAAAAAAATTGTGAACCATGATTAACTTGTTGTTGTGCTTTTTAATATTTATTTATTTGCTGCTGCTGTTGTTGTCGTTGTTATTGTTGTTGTTGTTGTTGTTGTTGTTGTTGTTGTTGTTGTTGTTGTTGTTGTTGTTGTTTTTGTTGTCGTTTTTACTTGGGAGAGCATAATATTTTCAACAAAGCTTCTAATAATTATCGTTCGAACACACTATCCCGAAAGCAAACACGTACCTGCCAATATTGGGCAAACACTTAGAAGACAGACGTTATAGCAAAGCCCTTCCTCGTAAGCTTTCCCTTATATTTGAAGAAGTGGCATGTTGATTTTACCAAATCCACTTCCCCCCTTGTAATTGGGTAAATCAAAGAAACAAGACTCACGATTTCTCTGTTAGTTAAAAACGTGAGGCTGCGTGGTGGAATCAGGTTCTCGTCAAAATAATCAAAGTGAAGAAACTTGCATTTTTCCACAGGTTTGTGGATTTTCATCAAATTTTTGTGTGTTTTTTTGGCTCAACGCCTTTCATGCCCATTAAAGAACTCATTTCTATGTGGATTTTTCTGAAAAACGTTGATTAAAGGCTAAAAACATGTAAATTTTCAGTTACCACGGACTCTAAAGCTAAGGATATAACTAATCTTTGGCAGCCATTTTCTCACTAATTTTACCTCTGAAAACTGGTGACCTCAACCTCCTTCATTCGCAAATATCTCGACTTGTATTCAAGATAAATGGATATTTTTTTCATCCAAATAAAGACAACTGAACAAGCTTTATGACTTTAAGACGATACCAATAACTCTACTTGCCCAAAAATTGACGAGAGCCTGATTCCACCACGACGTGTCACATACAATCCTCTAACTGTTCTGTGCCAAAGCTTGCGTTAGGCAAGTCTTGAATAAAGTAATCTAGTGCCAACTGACGGGTTCATATTCAAACCCGAAGATGTGTATGGTTATTTCTAGTTTTGTATTTATTTGTTGATGCATTTTCTTTTTTGGGGGTAGTGGTCCGAAATATTTTGAAACTCATAAATTTGACCCTGGACATTTTATTTTTACATTATTGTCTCTATAACATCAGGGTCGAGTTAAAATGTCTATGCCTTCACTTTTCGTAGTGGGTATTTGAGGGTTAATGAGAACAGACAGCACCTAGTGGCTTATCTAAAAGTATTTGATTTTTGTTGTTGCTGTTGCTGTAGTTGTCGTCGTTGTCTTTGCATCCTCTGTTTTACGCTTCTCCATGATAATATTTGGGAGATAACGAAAAAGACAGTGCAAGTAAAGCACGACTATTTTCCATATTGGAGCTGAAGAAAGCAAAACAAATATGGAAAAAGAGGGAAAAGAAAATTCTGGGTTTTTCAAGGGGCAATGTCTTCGAGCTTAAATCCACCTCCCCATAAAAATAAACCCAAAAAATAAATATAATAAAAGTGTACGGTTGGATGTTGAAAGAAATCTGGTGTTTGATTCAGATTTCATGTTCGTTTCCGTTAGAAAAAGAGAATACCATTTTACTATGAACATGTATTATATATCAACCGTACCAAAAACCTATGCTGATGAACACCAATTCATGAATTGATAGAAACCCGAGTTGCTCAAGCACGTCAAATCTTTAAAGTAAATCAATTTTTATACTTCGATATGTATTATTAAAATGTTATGATCTTGTACTGAGATTTCTTTACAACCTTTTTTGTGATTTTTTCATTTTGTTTGGGCTCTCATAGTTTAGTCATTGCAAATCCCAAATATGTGAATTCTTCACGTTCTCAACAAAAGCGACAGAGCAGCACTATAATTGTAAGCAAAGTACTAGATCGTAATTCTAAAGTATTTTTAATAACTTGATCTATATCATTATACACTTCTGAAAATGACCTGGTTCATAACACTTTTGAAAGCGAGACAAAATTAATTTGTATCCATGATTCCTTGAATCCATGTCATGAGCTTCATCACTAGACAGTAGTGTGTTTTATTGTGATTTTATCATAAGATGACAAACGTTCACCCAGTACCCATATATTGATTATATTGTTTTAAGTCAACCCACCTCCTACCACGAAGCAGAGTTTTCATTTCTGTTCGCCAACCCCCCCCCCCTTTTCTCACCCTCCCGGGTGGGTGGTTGATGTGTGCTCTGGTGTGGTTTGCTCCTTCTTTCCTATCAAACATCTATCGCCCTTATCTCTCCTTCCTTTCTTTGTATGTCAATTCCTAGCAGCACCTCTTACCAACGACACTTATAATATCATGTTTTTCCTCCCCATTTTAACAAAATCGATTACTTGGGAGGCCAAACATAACCAAAGATAGTACATAACAAGATGGGCCACTCATCCAAAAAAGTGTCCGCCGGAAGTTCGCTCTTTGCTTCAGATGGCGCTGCA
>NW_004797429.1:611829-614182 GCF_000002075.1 Aplysia californica | reverse complement strand
AGTAGTAGTAGTAGTAGTAGTAGTAGTAGTAGTAGTAGTAGTAGTAGTAGTAGCAGTAGTAGTAATAGTAGTAGTAGTATTAGTAGTAGTAGGAGGAGGAGGAGGAGGAGGAGGAGGAGTAGTAGTAGTAGTACATTGTCATTATTATGATTATTACATGTAACTATTAACACTGCACTACTGTAAAACAGATTTTCTATTCTAAAGATACCGTCCAACCTGCTGCAATGGCCACCTCTAACAAGGACAATCTGCAGTCGCATGCAGAAGACTTGAGTTCGATTCCCGTGTGGGGGCAATGTTTATCGAATTATATCGAGTATCTCTGTCTGTCTGCTGGGAAGATGTATTCCTGACAGCCCAGAATGACCCCCTGACAGGACTGGTCGAAGCAGCCCGCCTCCTAAATTACCTAAATTCTGTCTATGTTTGTTTTTGTTTGTTTTAGTAAGGCTTTACTGCGCTCGCAACTGCATAAGGTCATATGAGCGCAGAGGAGTGAATGTCAACAGAGAAGTCCTTACAGGGAATCAGACTTACTGGACATCTCTCTAGCTTCAACAGCACAAAGTCTGCTTCGACTGTCAAGGCACCCCGGAAAAAGCGGGTCACAAGAGAGTGACAAACATGCAAAAGAAGTAGAAGAAAAATGACGAAGGATGAGGAAAGAAAAAGTAGCAGTCCTCCCTTATATGTTGTTCCGGCACAGTATGAGCATGACAATGATCAATCTTAGTAACACTATAAATGGTAGTTACTTAGCGACACATACTTTATCAAACGACACATAAAAATCTGAAGAGAAGAAAAAGAAGGAGGTCTAAAATAAATATGACACCTGTGTTGATTTGCACTATGATTCCTGTATATCCACCCCGCCACCTCTCCCGTGGGATATACTGATTTTTGCTGATTATTATTTTATTTTTTTAGTAAGTGTTTTACGGCACTTGTAACACAATAAGGTCATATAAGTGCCGAAGATTAGAGGTGTAACAAGAGAGCAACAAACATAAAAAAGGAGGAGAGATAAAGACGATAGTTGTTCTATAGGAAAGAAGGAGCAAACCACACCAGAGCACCCGCCAACCACCCACTGATTATTATTGACACCATCGTTCCTAACAACACGTACTTGTCTAAATTCACGCTCACCAAAATGAACAAAGAAGATTAAAGAATATGATGGTACCTATGTTGGTTCGTATTAGGGTTGCAGCTTATCCACCCCCACAGATATTGCTCATTACTGACACAATCTTAAAGATCCATAATTAAAGACACATATTTAAACTATAGACACATACATCAAAATAAGAATAACAAGAAAAAAATACGGTACTTATGTTGATTCGCAGTAGAGCTACCTCTTATCCACCACACAGGATAATATAATATACTGGTTTTGCCTGTTATAGACAAAATCTTAACAACAGGTAATTAAAGAAACAAACTTATACCAAAAAAACACATAGATCAAAATCAGAAAACTAGAAACAAATATATGGTACTTATTTATTTCACAACATTCCTACCGCTTATCCACTCAGCCATCCTTCCCGGAGAGGTATACACGTACTAGTTTTTGCTTATATTGATTCAATCTTAAAGACACGTAATTAATGACACATACTTTAAACTAAAGTCACATATATCAAAATCAGAAAACAAAAATACAAATATGGTGCTTATGTTGGTTCACAAGAGGGCTGCCGCTTGTCTTTCCCACGGAATAATACTCTGTTTTTACTTATTGTTGACACACTCCTAAAGACACGCAATGAAAAGACACATACTTATACTAAAGACACATACATCAAAATGAGAAAAACCAGAACAAAAAATATGGTACGTATGTTGGTGTTAAATAGGGCTGCCACTTATCCACTTCTCAGGTTTTTGCATATTCTTGGCACACGCCTAAAGACAACCACTCTAATGACACATTTCTAAACCAAAGACACATACATAAAAACGAGGAAAACAAAAAAAAGCAAACATGGTACCTATGATAGTGGAGTGCAATAGGACTGCCGCTTATCCACTTCACAGAACGATACACTGTTTTTACTTATTATTGACACACTCCTAAAGACACAAAATCAAAAGACACATTCTTAAACTAAAGACACATACATCAAAACAAGATAAACAAGGAGACAAGACAAATATGGTACCTATGTTGGTGGTGTGCAATAGGGCTGCCTCTTATCCACTTCACAGAGCCACAACTTGCGCGGCTGTCTCCATCCCTCAGTACAAAACGAGTGGCACACCAACCAGCAACAGTGCTCACCAGATACCGCACGCGCGTACGCGCATGAAATCGCGCACCAGCACCAGCGGCAGCACC
>NW_004797429.1:606656-610639 GCF_000002075.1 Aplysia californica | reverse complement strand
GGTTGGGGGGTACTTATAATTCTCCAAACTATCCGAATCACAAAAACGTCCAGTTGAAGATGCACATCAAGTTTATCGGCCTCAGGAGAGGTGGGAGGGGATATTTCACCAGAAACACAGAGGAAGAAGAAAAAATCTCTCCACCTCCTCCTCCCTCACCTCCATTTCGTCTTGAGACAACAGGATATTGGCTGTCATTCGCCTACTGTGTATCATTGTCGGGGATGAATGGTGAATGGGTCTATGAGTGGGGTAGAAATGGAGGAGGAGGGGGGTGTAAGGGGGGAAACAAGTAGGCCAGCCGCAGACCTGCGTGAGAAACATATTAAACAAGGCACATCTGTGAGGCAGCGTGGTGAAATCAGGCGGTCGTCAAAATAATTAAATCGAACAAACCTGCATTTTCCCGCCGGTTTGGTAACTTTCGTCGGATTTTTTTTATCAACACATTTTATGTCCAATAAGTAAAAAAATATTTCTTTATGGCTTTTACAGAAAAACGATAATTAAAAAACACAAAAATGTAAACTTTCAGTTTCCAAAGACTTTCAAGATACAAACGTCACCAAATTTTGAAGGCCTTTTTCTAGCTCTGGTTATCTCAGAAACCACTCAACCCCTACCTCCTTTAATGGCAAATATCTTGACTTCTATTCAAGACAGATGGGTAATTTTTCATCAAAAGCAAGACAAAGGAACAAGGAATACCATTAACTTCACATGACCAAAAATTGACAAGCGCCAGATTCCATCCGATCGTGACACAATTTGTTCGGTGGTAGGACAATATACGTCAAAGTCTGTACTCAGATGTACTCCACCACCACCATCACCACCACTACCAAGTATCAGATCTGAAGCTGACATCAGCGGTAATGGTTCGTCATTCATTTCTTTGCTCGAATGCTCTAAAGCAAGCTACTCAAAGAACCTAGACAGACGGGTAACGGCGAAAAATCAGGGCAACGTAGTTTTTTATGAGCCTCCGAGCAAATGGAGAATCATGATCACCGATGTCTGTTGCAGATCTGGCTCTGGATGATGATGGTGATTACCCTAATCTTTCTCCGTCACCCATCTAGATATCTGTACATTTTTTCCAAGTAAGTTGCTCTGGGTTTACCCCTGTCTCGTTTGCCCTCCATCGTTTTTCCAGTGAGAGCAGGTTGTTGGAGGCCTTGATGCCAATTTAAGTGTCCCAAACATTGCGTTTGTCTCTTTCTCATTTGTTTGTATTAGTAAGCGGCCCGTGTGGTTTTCTTTGAGCACTACATCATTAAATAAGTGAAGTAGTAACGAAATAAAATTTTGATTCTTTTCATTTTATAAAACTCCCAACAGTCTCTTAAGAAACCACATTTCTGTTGCTTCAATTTTATTATTCACCGTCTTTAGTAATTGTCCAGCATTCACAGCCGTATGGTAAGATGAACCACACACATATAACTTTTTGAAACTCTTACTTTGGTTCGAATCTCTAACAGCATAATGTTAAAAGTAGGTTATTTTTAGCGTTTTCAAGGCTCTCTACAAATATGGCTCTTTCCTGTCGGAGTCTGACGTCATAACTTTGGAAGTCACGCCTCTTATACAACCTTACAGAGTTGAAAGGAATCTAAAACAATATCATATCGTGTTCTGTCCTCGACAAGACCTAATATAGTTATTTATGCTAGGTTGAGTGTTTTTATTGTTCAGTATTAATAAGTATTTTACGGCACTTTCAACACAATAAGGTCATAAAAGTGCCGAAGTTTAGAGGTGTTACAAGAGAGTAACAAACACAAAAAACGAAGGAGGGGAGATAGAGACGATAGATGTTTTATTGGAAAGAAGAAGCAAACTACACCAGAGCAACCATATTTTTATTGGTAAATTGGATAAGATAAATAATGTTTTATGGTCTATGTGGGACATTTTCCTGGGTTTACAGGAATCGTAAAAGCTCACACTAGATTTCCATAAAAATTGAAATATATATTACTTTCCTATACGAATTCTTATTTAAAGAGAAAATAAAAGCACTGGAAATAATATAGCATGTTATATCAAATGCTTCTCTCAGACAACATACGCGGATTTATTACAGATTCTTTGACAGTTACTTTAGTTCCCGTAGTTTAACTGTCTGCTTGATAAAGAAAATATGTCGTTTTGAAAACAGAGTGCTTTGTTCGAATAAATATGTCATGACGTGGTGGTATCAGGCGCTTGTCAATTTTTTGACATATAGAGTTATTGGTATCATCTTAAAGCCTGTTCATTTGCCTTCCTTTTGATGAAAAAAAATACCCTTCTAACTTGAATAGAGGTCGAAATATTTGTGATTGAAGGAGGTCAGGGTCCCCAGTTTGAAATGGTCGCCAAAGTTTGACGACTTCCAAAGCTTGAAAGTCCTTAGAAGCTGCAAATTTACATTTTTGTGCCTTATATCATTTTTTTCAGTAAAATCCATACAGAAATATGATTTCAAATGGAATTCAATTAAAGGTGTTTAATCAAAAAACAAAATTTTGATAAAAATTATCAAATGGACAAAAAAATACCAGTTTCTTCGGTTTCATTATTTTGATGAGCGCCCGATTTCACCACGATGTCGCAAATTGTTTAGATCTGTGCCTGGTTAGACATTTTAAAGCCAGCGTCTACTTTGACCACCTTTGTGTGGCGAAGATGTTTGTATCGCGCACCTACATGACGTATTTCTAAACAGGGCACAGAATTACACGTCACGTCACAACCCGGGAGATCTCCACCGCCCTCGTAAACTGACCAGACCACCCACAAGTGGGTGATTTTGACCTTTCTTTGTTTGTGTGTTTGTTTGTGTGTGTATGTGTTTGTTTGTTTGTGTTTGTTTGTTTGTTTTTGTTTGTATGTTTGTTTGTTTGTTGAATTTGTTTGTTTGTGTGTTTGTGTGTCTATGTGTGTTTGTTTGTGTTTGTGTTTGTTTGTTTGTTTGTTTGTGTAAAGAGAAGCAAATGGACACAATAGTGGTCGTTTAGTGCTGGGAAAAAGTACGACAGACAGACAGACAGACAGGCAGGCAGGCAGAAACAATAGAGGGGAAATTAAGTAGCAGGACCTACCAGCGGCACCCTCCAACCACCTGCCGATATCGCCCAGGTTGGCAAAGCGCTTGTTGAGAGTAAAGAAGAGGGAAGTGAAGTAACATAGACAACACAATGACGCCAGTGTCACTGAGCGTGAATAGAAGCATTGTTGCAATGTCATAGACGGAAGATGTTATATGTTCACAAAATACAATAGAATCCGCTGCAAATAACCAGCTCTTCAAGACAATCACCCGCACATAGGACAATTCCCACTTTCCTCTTGCGGTTTTTTTTTTCTTTTTTTCTGTTTCTTATTTATTTTTATTTTCTTTCTTTTTTGTCCCGTGCCCCGATATTTGTCGGTTACGTATGGTGCAAATTGTTATGTTTCAAGGAAAAAGAAACAAGAAAACCACAGCAAGAAACAGAGGAATTTCCTAGTCGGTGATGTTGATGATGTGGACCAATACGTAACTTATTGTAAACGCTTTGTTGCTATGGCGTCATCACTCTTTTTTTTTCTTCTCAGATACTTTGTTCCTGATGAAGCCTTACTGGCGAAACGTTGAACATCGAGGCCTAAAAGAACATCTGATTAAACGTGACCAACCCTATTCAAGTCTCAAGTATGTTACTTTTCTTTCTACTTTAAAACATCATGATGATGATGATGATGATTATGATGATGATGATTTTTGTTTCCTTAATGGGCCTGGCGGACTCCACGAAGAAATCTTCGAGAGAGAGCGAGGCTCTTTTTCGGCTCCATTGTCAATATGCTTAGCGGCACCTCCACTCGTCCAAATAACTCCATTCGAATTGCCATTGTTCCTGGACATTCAAAGATATGTTTGACATCCTCCTTTTCATGGCCGATTCTTCGGCAACATGGGCTGAGCTCTTCATTTACAAAGTTCTTATACCATC
>NW_004797429.1:602654-603986 GCF_000002075.1 Aplysia californica | reverse complement strand
TGGGGTTGATGAGGAAACTAACTGAGAGTGGGGGCTGGATGGGTGTGGGTGTGGGTGAGGGGAGGCTGCGGTGAGTAAGGTGTAAGTGTGGGGCTGGGGTAGGTTTTGGGGGTGTTAGGGTAATGTCATGCTCTGTCGGTACACATACGTAACTGTCATCATCGACCATGTGTCTGCGTGCATGAGACATGAGGGTTTGTTTGTGTGGGTGCACGAACGAGTATCGTGTTTGCGTGGTGTGATGCTAACTTAGGATAGAGGTGGAGGAGTGGTATTTGATTATTGTAACAATTGTTATCGTCAGATAGGTCTGTCATTACAAATTATTGTTATTAAGCTTATAATCCATAACATTATTTTCAAAGCCAGAACTATTTCATTATGGAAATTTTATTTAATGACGCAACGATAATTTAAAATGTTTTTGATATGTTGTATCATTTAAGATAATTTTTTATGCTGCTGCCATGGACGCGTTTTCTGTAAAATGTGTGTTTTGTGTGATGTGCGGCAGTGGCCTTAAACATAGAATAAACACAGAATGAACACAGAATAAGTACAGAATAAGAATAAACACAGAAAAATGCACAGAATAAACACAGAATAACACAGAATAAACACAAAATAAAGACATAATAAACAAAGAATAAACAGAGAATCAACGCTTACTTACTTGTTTGGTTTGGGTGGAGGTGGACACGTGGAAGAAATGGTCACCGATGTCTGTAGTGTAGTTTGTAGACGCTTCATGATACAGTCGAATCTGTCTAATACGTGGATGGGATCGCCGATTGGGCCGATCGCCCGACTCGATCGTCTTAAAAAATAAACATGTTTGTTTTCAATTTCAGGCGTTATCGAGTGGGGCGATCTGCTCGATTCAGCCGTAGTGGGCACCCCGTATAAGACGTCCATCAATATTGTCGAGGACAAAGGTGACCACCTTATACGGGGTGCCCATTAGGGGATCGGGTCTAGTCGGGTCGGGTCGGGGGCGATCGCATGTGCCACGATAGCCGCTTTGCGCCCTCAATCCGACTAGCAAACCGCCCCGACCAGAACCGATCACCCAATGGGCACCCCGTATTAGACAGATGTACATCTGGCACAGCGCCATTACTAAGTCCAGAAGAAGGCATGGGGAGGAGGAAAATGAGAAGGGACTGCATGTATGTACATGTGATTGTGTTATACAAGTGGCCTTTTAGGGAAGGCTCCACTGTTGCCCTATTATCTGTTCCTTCAGAAATAATGTTTTATTCAGCGGAAATTAGAAACGGTTACTTCGGGAAATTACGTCAGGTACTGTATACAGTAGATTTGTTCTCACGG
>NW_004797429.1:599850-602554 GCF_000002075.1 Aplysia californica | reverse complement strand
GGGGGGAGGGAGGGGGGTGACCGGCGAGTAGCTCCAGTGCATCTATACGTTACTCTCATGAACCATGAACTAGCTTTCAGTTTGCTTGATAAACTATTTAAGATAGGGATATGGTGGCTACGAAAGCTGGACAATCACAAAAGACGGTGAAAATAAAATAGAAGCAACAGAAATGTGGTTTCTTTGGAGACTGCTGAGAATATCGTGGAAGGAAAAGAAATCAAATGAGCCAGTGAGTGATAAAGCCCACGTGGGACGCTCACTGTTAAAAACAAGCAGGAAACGACAAATGCAGTTTTTGGGACACCTGAAAAGACATAAAGGTCTTGAACATCTAGCTCTCACTGGCAAAATTAAAGGCAAACGAGGCAGGGGTAGGCCCAGAGCAGTCTACTTGGGGAACCTAAACTAATGGGTAACGGGGAAAGGTCAGGGAAACGTAGCCTTTTTGAGAGCATCCGAGCAAAGGATTGAATGGAGAACCATGATCGACGATGTCTGTCGCAGATCTGGCACTGGATGAATGAGTCTACTTATATGCGGTCTGTGTTTATTTTATGTGTCAATATAATACAAAGCGATGCAAACGTTTGATGAAAATACATGAACAGAAAATGATGTGATTATTTTTCGGTGTGCATTAATAGTTATAAAGCGCAAAATGAAAGTGGTTTTTTTTTGTTGTTTTTTTAAATATTATTTTTATTACACCAAACCAACGTACCAGTGTCCGGGCAAAACAAATATATCTTGTTTTATGATTCCCTTGTTCGATCAGTTCATTTCTACACGAGACTGCTCAGTTGATGTCTTCCCTTGACTGGCCAGTTCATTTCTTGTCCATCTCTCTATTGACCGACTATTCTACTTCAGACCACTGTCTCAGTCTCCCGGGACACAAAGTCTAGCATTCTCTTAGGCGCATAAGACAACAAGGATTGCTATATGACCTCTTTTCTTTTCCGTTTGCCCAGAATCGATAGTTTCAAATGAGGTCGAACAGAGGGAAATAGGGTGAAGCTTCATCCCATGGGATACAATGTTGCGGGTATAGGTTTATTTGACTTTGAGACGTTCATTCGGAACTTTCTTTACCTTCTACGCACATCCGGGGTCTCCATTCAGTGTGGGGCCACGTCGGGGTGTAGTTGAGTGCGAAACACGCTCTAATCATAATATTTTAAAACTGGAGAGGTTTTTTGTGGGGGAGGGGGGTCATGTAGACTTTTACCCGATTGTTTCCTAGTCAGCAAAGCCAGGAATCGAAGCCGCAACCTTTCTGCTAGACATCTGATGTCTTAACATTGCTACAGCTTGTAATGGAAGTATACATTAATGGTTTGTTGTTTGTTTTCAAACTAATGATACGATATTCATCACGAAGTTGTCAGCTTTCTTTAAGACAATGCGGCATCGTAGTGTTGGTAGTTTTGTGGTTAGGATCTTCATCATCATCATCATCATCATCATCATCATCATCATCATCATCATCATCATCAATGCCTTTCACCCCTGACAGGGTACAGGCCACATACAAGCTCCTTCCATTTATATCTGTCCAGGACCATCCTTCCAGGATCGTTCCAAGTGAGCTTCATCTCTCTCATGTCCCCTTCCACATATTATCTCCTCCACGTTTTCCGTGGCCTACCCCTGCCCTGTGCTCCATGTGGGTTCCACTGCAGCGACTAGTTAGGCTACCGGGCTTGTAATCGTGAGATAGAGGGCTCGGGGGTTGGAGGCTCAGCTCGATCCGATGTTGTATCCTTGAACTTGGTACAGGCACTTTACACGAAATATCTAAGCATATCTGGCTCGGCCCCGTCAGAGATGGACGTTAAACTTGGAAGTCCCGCCTCTTACAGTGTTGGAAGAAGCTTTAAATCTATATATTGAGACACCGTGGTGAAATCTGGCCCTTGTACAAATAATGAAATAGAAGAAACCGGGGTTTTTCTGCCAGTTTGGCAACTTTTCTCGAATTTTTGGATTTTGGCTCAACACCTTTAATGCCCATATTTAAAAAAAAACGATTCCATGGAACGTCTCGAGTTCCATTGAAAGATAGGTGGGTATTTTTCATTGAAAAATGACAAATGAACAAGCTTTTAGATTATACCAATAATTCCCCATTCCCAAAAATTGACGACCGCCTGATTCCACAGCGTCGTGATACATATTAGAGAATCTAGTATAATTTCGCAAAACGCGGGACATTCACTTTTTTGCTCCACGTTCCCATTACTTGGCCATAGGAAGATGACAGAAGAGGGCGAACAATGTGCGAAATTGTATCATTCTCAGGCCCTTTGCAACACTGTAAGTTATTTTAGAGGCATAATCTCCAAGTAGTTTAATGCCTATCTCCGAAGGTACCAAGCCAAAATGGGAAAATTCGTGTAAAGTGACTTTCCCAAGGACTCACCATCGGACTGGGCAGAGGCTCGAACCCCCGGACCCGCAATCTCACGATGACGAAGCCGCTAGCCTAACCATTAGTAGACGATCGAAGCTCAGGACAAGTGTGAAGATCTGTCCCTAGTGGGGTTAACAGTTGTTGTTTTTTTTTCGTTTTGTTTTGGGTTTTTTTGTTGTTGCTGTTGTTGTCGTTGCTGTCGTTGTTTTGTTGTTGTTGTATTGGGGTTGTTCTTTTTTGGGGGATGGGGGAGGGGGCTGTTGTTTCTTTTCTTCTTTTTTTGGGGGG
>NW_004797429.1:597545-598777 GCF_000002075.1 Aplysia californica | reverse complement strand
CACACACACACACACACACACACACACACGCACCAACTCGCGTATTTTCCTGTTTCCCAACTTCACACCACATAACATATTATTTACTCTTAATATAGCGTAGATTCCCACTCAACAGCAAGCTATGCACTTGACAATCTACACTATCATATTAAAATTATTATCACCCCAGCAGACCTGATAGTATTCTGGAACAATCTATATGTCCAGGGAAGCATACAGCGCTAATAAGCTGGCCTTTTACAGGTGTTAAAACACTTAACATACTGACATGATCTTTCTCTGTCTATGATCGGGCACCTATTCACACCTTGGTGTAGTGAGGAAAATTCATACTACATGTATAATATATAGCATTCCTTTCCTGTTTGTTTCGCAAACCGTTTTGACATATAACGTTTTGTTTTGTAGGTAATATACCAACTACCAACAACTAACTTGAAGGAAAGAAGTGGGGCAGGAGAGCCAGAGGAAGGCAAAAAATAACACGGATGGACAACATAAGAACATGGACTGGCATGGATATGACAGCATGTACAATGGCAGCTCGCGACCGTGAAAGATAGAGGGTCATTACAGGTCAACCTCTGAGTCAGAGATGACACTCCCAGGTATTCAGATAGACACTAAAAAAACATATTTGTAGGTTATATACTAACATAGTTTCATCTCTCACTTTGACAAACATGGAAATGGGCTGGTCACAACAGTAGAGTGAAAGAAAACAGAAGGACAAAAAGATACAGTGAATTGAGACCAATAACAAGAAAACGATCAAGAGGAAGACGAAGAGGAAGAAGGTGGTAAGATGACGTCACAGAGCGGACGGGTACAACCTGGACACGAGAACAGCTGCGGAGATCAGTTTTTGTTTTGTTTGTTTTGTGTGTGTGTTGGTTTTTGTTTGTTTGTTTTTTGTTTGTTTGTTTGTTAGTTTGTTTCATTGCTTTGTTGTTTGATTGTTTGATAGATTGTTTGTTTGTTTGTTTAATGAATTGTTTGTTTGTTTTTGTTTGATTGTTTGTTTGTTTGTTTGTCTGGGGGGTTGGCGGCAGTGGGTTTCATCCTGCAGTAGACGGAGAACGCCTAGAAAGAAATAAAGGTTATTCTCTCTCAGTTCAAGAATAACAATGCCTTGCTGAGAGATACGACGTTTAGCCTCCAACCGTTGACCAAACAAATGACGTAAGTGGTGCAATCCTCTGATCTAAAACGATTGGTGGTCTGAACAG
>NW_004797429.1:595586-596754 GCF_000002075.1 Aplysia californica | reverse complement strand
GAGAGAGAGAGAGAGAGAGAGAGAGAGAGAGAGAGAGAAATGGGGCATGTCAGGATAAAGAGAATGACCGAGAGAAAGATGTTCGTCGAGAGGGACTGGAACAAGAAGACGGGGATAGAGGGAATAAAGTCAGAATAAAAAGAAGAAAGAGAGAAAGAGAGAGGGGTGGCATAAAGGGAGTAAAGTAAGAATAAAAAAGAGAGGACGGGGGAGGGGACGAAGGGAGTTAGAATAAAAAGAGACGGGGAAAGGAGGGAAGGAAGAGAGGGGAGAAAAAAATGGCAGTCACGAAAGAGGTGAACTGAGATTTCCCAGCTCTGTCCCCAGGGCAATTTATACAGGCTATCTCTTGGAACTGTTGCTGTTCTTTGTGATTACCTACAGAGAGGAAAACGCATTCGTAGAGGGTTCTTATCTTAAACATTTAAAACATTTTGTTTGGGAACGTTTTTGTTTTTAAATGTAATTGGGTTTTTTTAGGTTAGCATCTGAGGCATTCACTTTGAAACATCACAACGAATCTAATAATATTCTAGGCACGCAGTAGTCTAGCACGTGTAGCGAAGTCGCCATGCCGTGAGATCTTTGCGTGATGTTTGTGTTTCCAATACAAAGAATGCATGACATGACATGACATGTATAAGAAAATATTCAGGACCAGAAAATATGTTCGTTATGTGATGTGTGTTCCTCAGTGTGCGTGTTCGGTGTGCGTGCTAGGCTATAGATCTATTTGAATGGAAAATTTCATCCTTTTGCATCAATTGCTGTCCAGTCGTTACAAAAAGCCAGAGCTCCTCTTAAAATGAAAAAGGAAACAGAATTCTTGAACAGTTAAAAAGGAAAACAAAATAGCCATAAATGAAGAAAAAGAAATTAAGCCTCAATATTATTTCTTTGACGTGGGCGCTTCGGTGACCAATTAGGCCATTACGCAAACAGCGCCGTAAAAATAGAACACAACTGAGCAAGCTGTCTTTGATTTTTAGTAAGAAAGGGTTTTAGGGCTCTTGCAACACAAATAGGTCATATAACTTAATATCATACGTACTGAAGGTTAGAGGTGTCACTAGAGAGTAACAAACAAAGACAAGAAAAAGAAGAAGAAGAAGAAGAAGAAGAAGAAGAAGAAGAAGAAGAAGAAGAAGAAGAAGAAGAAGAAGAAGAA
>NW_004797429.1:544202-593477 GCF_000002075.1 Aplysia californica | reverse complement strand
CAGAGAGAGAGAGAGAGAGAGAGAGAGAGAGAGAGAGAGAGGGGGGGAGAGACAGAGAGAGAAAATAAACACACAAAAACGAGGTTCTTACAATCATTTTTCTAAAAATCAAAATAATTAAAGGCGATCTGTAGCGTCCACATTTAGCTTGTGACCAGCTCAAAGACGCAGGTGTCACTATGCCACCAGGGAAGATTTCGAAGCACTGAATATTGTTTCCCCTCTACAGGTGCATGTTCTGTGACACACAGTGGGTTGTGCTATTTTCTGGGACGCGTTTGTCTAATCCAGCGCCTGTTCTGGTGTCGTTTGCTGCTTCCTTCTTTCCTATCAAACATCTGTCGTCTTTTTCGCTCCACCCCCCCCTTTTTTTGTGTGTATGTTACACTCTTGCAGTAACACTAACACCTCTAGTCTTCGATACTTATAATTTTATAAAACTTATTTGTGTTTCATTATGTGCTGTAAAACCCTTACTAAAAAAACCTGGGCCATATCAGCCTCTGGTGAGCAATGTTGTATGAGCGTGGTAATTTGACAAGCTTGATGGGCGGTATGAAAAACTTGGCCTCTTAGAGGTGGCGCAAGTGAGCGTTGGTTATAAAAAGGTTGATGAGCACACTAGTCTAATCAGTTCTAAATGAACACTAGAGCCACAACCCCCCCCCCGGGGCGGTGCTGCTGACTGAAGAGTATTTAGGCTTTAAGCCATTCCCAAAGGAGGAACCATGTTCTTATGCACAGTGGAATTGTAATTGTAAATGGGCTGATTCATCAGTGTCATGCTCACAACTGGGCATGAACTGCAACAGGGAACTGCTGCTATTTCTTTCCTAATCCTTACTATCGTCATTTTTCCTCTACTTCTTTTGTATGTTTGTCACTCTCTTGTGACCCGCTATTTCTGGGGTGTCTTGATAGTCGAAGCAGACTTTGTGCTGTGGAAGCTAGAGAGGTGAGTAGAGTAAGTCTGATTCAAAAAAAGAAAGAAAAGGAAAAGCACCTACACCTTCCTAACAGTTTCACACCAAATACAAATAATTTTAATGATGCAATAACTTCCACCCTACCATACTTCAATTTGTGGTGCTAAGAAGATATAATCTCTCCATATGGGAATCGAACTCGGGCCTTCTTCATAGAATGGCAAGGTGCCTAGTCACTACACCACAGAAGCCGGTTCAAAAGAACAAACAGCGGTGCTCCATAGGAGGAAGCTGTAACAACCAAACTATTCAGTTAAATTCTTGTTTGTGTCAACAGAAGCAGATCAACACAATAACAAGCCATTTCATTAAATTTAGTTTCAGAAAGTGTTTTACAGTCCTTGGTACACAATAAGGTCATACTTCATGAGTGCCGAACATTACAGGTACTACAAGAGAGTACTGTAACAAACACAAAAAAAGAAAGAGGAGACATAAAAGGACGATAGATGTTTGACTTATACACACTAGAGCACCCGTCAACGACTCACTAATTACAGTCAGGGAAGAAAAAAGAAAGACAAGACATGAACAAAAGAGGGAAAGAACAGAAGAAAGTTGAAAAAAAAACACCAGTGATGTCCTCCAACCATCCACTCACTTTCAGAAACAACAAATCAAAACAACAATCAAGACGTCTTCAAAGTTTTCATGAATTGTATTCTTCAAGGGCTTGCAAAGAGAAAGAAAGTCATGGGCTCGAGGGATCAGCACAAAGGTCAGGTCACAACCGTTGACAGGGGGGAGACAAAACCAAACACACACACACACACATTCTTATACAACTGTGCCAAACGCAACACATACACACACACACAGACCCATCAACCACATACAAGACATAAACAATTGACCCCTGACACAGGCAGGCAGACTCAAATAATATAGTACACATTTCACGTCCAGCAAGGACGCACTCATCTCAGACTGAAAAGCGTTTTGATTTCTACCCTTCTTCACACTCGAGCGTTGCATTAGACTGAACGATCAGCAAACAGTTGGCTAGGCTGTACATCAGAGGCAAGGGTCACTAACTACAGCGAAACCAAAAAAAACTAAACAAAAAAAACATAAAAATAGCTGCATCTACTGTTTGCCTTCACCAAAGACAGCTACTCACATGTCACAGCCTGTAGCACCACACAAGCAGAAATGGAAGAGTACATCATCCAAATTATTATGTCAAAGAACCTCATAATTACCAGACAAAACAACTTCATCAAGGGGGGGGGGGGGGGGAGGGTACTCTGCAGCACATGAAACTGCTCTTTTAACTAGTAAGAAAGAGTAGTACTTGTGGGTTGAAATAGTGAAAATGGTATGTGTTTAACACCCCTATCAACACTAATAGGTTATTTAAGAGGCGGAGCCTCCTAGTTTAACGTCCGTCTCCGAAAGGACTGAGTCAAGTGGGAAATTCGTGTTAAGTGCCTTTCCCAAGGATACAACGTTGGACCGAGCTGAGGTTCGAACCCCCAAACCCGCAATCTCACGATTACGAGTCAGGTAGCCTAACCACTAGGCTACCGACGCCATTCCTTGTGGGTTGAACTGTTGACAGCTTTGAAAACTCCACAAAACAACCCTAGTTCAAGAACATACATGTATCCATCCAGTCTGAGGTTTCAAACCAGGGCCACCCACTCCATAGTCCAGCAACTGAACTAACAAAGCGGCCTGATGCTGTCTGAAAAAATGATAGAAAACGGCAGAACTTCTACCACAAGGCTAATCACAAACCATATTTAATGATACTGAATTTGCACAGATATTGGAAATACTTTATACAACTGATAAAAACCTGTAAATTCTTTGCCATGTCGAAAGGCCAAAGGGCTAGAACCCAGATGGCCGCTGGATCAGAAAAGTAAGTAAAGTATGGTACTGAATAAATTAACAGATTCTGATCATGTACTGTCATAGTTTACTGTGGAGCAACAGACTCGCTCTTCCCCCTTGTAGACAAAGACTTGAGTTCGAATCTCAAAACGGGGCAGCTATTTCAATGAATATACATCCATCTGACTTCTACACATCACTGGTTGACCCTGACAGGCGGGGGTCGAAGCAACTTGTGCCTAACATGAGCTATGTTGTGAGGGTGGGGGGGGGGGGCGCACAATATGAACAACAAGGTCATCTCATAGTCAAATAAATACGCGTTTCATCCACACTATGTCAGTACACACGTTTAGGACTTAAAAAACACAACAGACGACTGATACGCCTCCTTATGATCTTTACTCATACCTGATGAATAAAATGCTGAAACCATAAGATGGAAAACTATATCAAACTCTGAGAGTAAAAGTTAAGAAAAAAATAGTTCTTAAAAAGTTGAAGTCCCATAAATGAAAGGATAAAGTGAGCAAAAGTCTGCTACATCTGAGACCAAAAAGTCTGACGTCTGAGAAAAAAACAAAGTACCGTACAAGTACACACCATGGCTGTTGCAGAGAAATTGCGTCCAGTTGTGTATATGAAACCATAGTCTAAGAGACGGCAGTATCGTACTGTAATAAATATAATGTACTTATTTCTCAGACATAAAAATGGTGATACCATATCCATATAATCGCTACCTCAGTGCTTTCTTGTCTTATCTCCATTTTTAATAACACTAACAGTGAAACAGTTCATCATAACAAAGAGTGAGCTTAAAGAAGAAGTCACATTTCCACTGTTTAAAAAAATGGAGATAGGACAAGATAGCAGCGAGGTCGCGCTATGACAATGAGCCAAGATGAAATTGCTGAGACAGACTGATAACTAATCAGGCCCATCTCAAGTTGTAACAATGGCACAATATAACAATACACAAAACTGAACAACAAAAGAGAAATGACTAGAGGGGGGGAAAGGGGGTATAATGAAGTCTGAACGATTCACAAACTCCAATCACGGAAATGCCTTTTAACTAAATATCAAATATATAGGCCTACTACATTGTAGTGAATTCAACTTAAGTATGAATATATCTGCTTTGCTATGTCTTTCTTAGAATATCTGCTGGAAATATTCTCCAGAATTAAGAGTTTGATATCCTGTTTTCTGTTTCCTAATTTGAATTGATCACTCACCCAACTACAAGCAAAATCTTTTCTTGTTTCATTATGATAGAGGGTAATCAATTAAAAACATCAACCATTAAATTTAAAAAGCAGAAAACATATATTTCCAGATCAAATGTGGAGAGAAAAAAAACTGAAAGTGTCCAGACAAATTTTCAAAAAGGACGAGTCAAGGTGTACTCCGAGAAGAGCACAGGGGACTGAGGAAAGTGGAATTCTGCGGTGGGTCTTTCTACATAAGACAGGATCTCTATTTAAGTTCCATAATTTTAAAAGAGTGCTGATAGATCATAATCGGATTGATCAAAGTCGTGTCAATTTCTAGACTCCTCTGTGTTAAACAAAATAAACTTCAAAGCCCATTGCACACATTATCATTACTGTGAGTACAAATTTCAAATGGGTTGAAAGGTTGTCAAGCTGTCACTGGTACTGATAGTGATGGACAAATATATTTTTGTTATTATCATAATTATTACATGTCAATACAGGCATATTAACAGCACAGCACCAGTGAAAATTCTGAGGCAGTCAGTTTTACCATACACTTTCATAAAATTTAACGTTTAAAGTAAAAAAATAGTCCGAAGAAAAAAGCATCCAGCAATGTATACAAAAAGTCAAAGCACTGGAAGAAGAAGCCAAAACTGCAAGCCACAACACACAGATCAAATGTAGGGCAACTGCTGTCACGAGCAAACAGGCGTAGTAGGGCTGCTCTCCATGTCTCAGAAATGAGATAGCAAAAAGCATTGTTGTACAGGATGGTCCACCCACAGTCCCTTGTCAACACAACTAACCAGCCTCAAGGGCAATATAATATAGAGCATTTCATAAATTTCTAAACGACCTAATCAAGATTTTACAGCAAGCACGCAAATTACGAGAAAACCACCATGAATGAAAGCAGAGAAGAAGGAAGGTGCGGTGCTGAAAGAAAGTTGCAAATATTCAGCTTTCCACAAGAACAAATCCAACAATAAAGTAAAACATTTAATTAACTTCTCAGGGACACAAACTGGCCTATCAGACACATTCACAGATCTCAGTAACTCAATAACAATGAAAAAGACGGATCATGTTGCAGCATGCTAGACGCACAAACATTTTCAAGTTCGGACTGGAAGACCATTTACTACCCTGTACCGCAGTAGAACAATATTTATCAAAATCAAAATACTAGTGTGCGTTAGTACACATCAAGTTGTTTCTTTTCAGCATAGTAGACATCAACATCCTTCATAATCAGGTACTGCGAACTCACTACATACTTAAGTAAGAAAGGGAACCAGAAAAAAACGTTATACAAAAGTATTTTCTTACTTTGCCTTTACAAATATCCACACATTTCAAATCACCAATAACTGGTCCAACCATACAGATTTTATACCTTTCCATAAAGTCGTAAAAAAAAAAGAATCTTTGCCTTCACTTCTTTTCAACGGACACATTCTTGTTGAACGACAGAAGACATGAGCAAAGAACCAGAGATCAACAGGTGGAGAGAGAAAGAAAAAACTAATAATACTTGACGCGAGGCAAGAAAAATACATTTGACACAAATTTTCTTAAAAGGCAGGTGTGTTTTATACAGTAGTAACATCTGTGATATGTACATAAGTATGTGTACGGGTCGAAATATCAAATCTATTTTAAAAAAGAACAAATGTACCAACACTCAGTAAGTTCAAAAGCACCTTTTGTTCTCATAACAAGATCCTCACTACTTTCACATTTAGTTAATGAAACAAGCCTATGTTATCAGCGTACTGGTGACTAAAACCCCTTCCACCAACAGCCACTTTCTTCTCTAAAGAAGTGAAAGCGGTAATTGTCATATATCCCTGGGGGTTACAAGCTGAAACCGTGTTAAATGGCAATCTATCAACACAACTTGGGTTATTATTATTAAGCCATTTTAACAAAACAAGAAGCCTCACAAATCCAACAAATATTTAAAAAATGAAATCCTTCAAAGATCACCAAAAAAAACAACAACCCCAAACCCCAATCATCTCAAGTTCTCACACAAAGGTCAATTACGTGACAACTGAACACACAGATCAGGCAGCCTGCCAGAAATTGACAAATTTCATAGAATGAGGAGGCACTGGGTAAACACAACACTTAGTCAGCAATATATATTGCCGGGTGAATTCAAGAATCTACTCTTCTATTCTCCTACGTCTATAATTATATGATGCAAGGGAGGTCACCGAGGTTCGACAGGTTCATAACGAGCCACCGACTCGCAACAGGAAGCTAGGAGTCAGCTCAGACAGGAAAACACAACTAGGTCCCTATGGTTCATTGCAGCCTTTTCTTTTCCCTTTTGATATAACACAGAGGAATCAGTGTAGAGAGGAACAGGAGTGACTGTTCATTTCAGTCTTTAAAAAAGCATTCACTTTCTTCAATAAAAAACAACAAAAAATGTAAATGTGTGTCTTTGTTTCATTTCAATCTAATGAATGATACTGAATCAGCAATTGATAGAAGATCAGTAATCTATCCTTCGATTGGTCTGTGATGAGTTAATGGTGTCTTTTCTCATTATACCATCCTTTAAAAAAATTATCTATTAAACAAAAAAGTAAAATATATTAGAAAAAACAATTGAAAAAAAAAAAATGTTCACAAATTAAAAATTGAAACTTTCAACAAATGCCGAAATGACTTTATAAAATCTCGTCAACAAGCTGCATTCGTATTGACTAAATACTGATTAACATTTGAGTGAGGAAACGAGAGCAGAATCCCCCCGTAGAGTACCATCTGCTGCATGCAGGCTGTGTTGCGAACAAAATTTATGATTCTATGATGTCCAACTTCCCTCTCTTCACTGCGCAGGCACTACAGTGTTGTAACAAAATCCTACCATTAGTCACTCTAGCGCAAGGACCCACCATCCCTGACGTGGTCACGTTGTTTGTTGGCATTTGTCAACTCAGAGGAGATATTATATTATTATATTTAAAGATAAAATTTGTAAACCTAAGCTACCTGCGAAAAGAGTTACCTCGCTTTCAGTTTCCCCGAGATGGAAGGTCGAGGCCTCCAGGCACGAAGGAGTACTACGCTGAAGTACAGAGCAAACACGTGGATCTGAAGAGCTATAAGCATAAACACGCTCCATATGAGAACGGCGGGGAACCCAAACATTTCGTACGTAAATTTCTTCTCCTGCAAATACAGCATAATATCGTTTCGGAGGTCAAAGGCACCGAAGAAAACTGGGGCCAGGCCGAACACGATGGTTCCAAGGACAAACTGCTTGAGGAGAAAAGAGTTGTTGGTCGGGGTCGACCGCCACCCGATCACGGCGGCTATCAAGCTGACCAGCCAGGCATATTCCCAGGGCCGTGGGTGGGGAAGGTCCAGTCGACGGAGGCGAATGACAGTGAATCCGAAGGCCCCTGCAATACCCGGCAGGAGTCGCACAAACATAAGAAGGCCCAGTTGAATTTGTAGAAACAAAGCCAGTCTCAAGCGCCATTTGTTGATAGAGCTGTTCAAGAAGAAAAAAGTAAACAATTAAAGAAATTGTAGTTTTTTAATCATACTTTATAGCACATCATTTCTTTTTATTATTAGAAGACCACGAGAAGTACACACACTCAATGACAGTGATCTTAGTGCTAGCAAAATACAACAAGAGAGATTACAAGAGACAGCAAAGAAGGACAAAGGCGTAGAAAGACACTTTTCATTTCAGATGCCCGACCTCTACCACGGGACAGCAAAAGTGAGCCTACAAAGTACGGTGGGGAGACAGCAAACTTAAACATCTAATAAAAGTTCTACCAAGTCCAAAAGGTGGAATTCCTAACTGCTACACTCTGTAACTTTTTAATTTTCTCCAACGCCTACAGGTTTATTCACACAGCAACCCCCCCCCAACTTACTGCACAATATATTATTACAAGTACAAGTCTAACAACTTTTACAAAGTTCACCCAGGGACAACCAACGAAGATTGCGGAATGATAAAACCCCAACAATTACATAAATAGAAATAAGACTTGAAACAAGTAGATCAAAGCCATACTTGAAAGTTTTGCTTTAATTTTTTTCTTTTTTTAATGTTAAAATGTAATACTCGTTCGAGCGGTACACAGTGTCTGATGATAACACTCACTTGACAAAGCACAGGTACACTTGAAGACCCTGAACCACACTCACAAATGCCAAGACAGACGAGACAAGTGAACCGAGTGAGAGAGATACACAACAACAGAAATTTTAATCACCACATTCTTCTCTCCTTCCTTAGAAACTGATGCACTAGCAAAAATAGTGCTAAATTAGAAAAGGAAATATTATATAAGAGATGAGACAAAAAGTCAACGAAATTAGGTAACCAAAACCCAATGTCCTAGTTGGTTGTTTGAGTAAAGTAAAGAGAAGCTCATTGACACAAAATAATTCGAATTTTAAATTAAAACTCTAATCTTGTATCTGTGCTGAGAAGGGAATCTTATCAGCAACCGATTACGTCGGATATTCCGGGCAGGCCGCCGGGGTCACTCAGTGTGTACTGTTGGTGTACAGCGAGCGTGCCTGGAAACGTGTATTTTTGCCATGAATATACCGTGGGAGTGTGTTAATCGAATACAAAAATAATGTTCTATCTTTTATATAACTTTCTATCTATAAAATGTTATGAACACAATATAACCCCTTCTCATTTAAAGCTGATGACATCACGAATAGTTACGCCCATTCGAATACAATCTTTTTATAGCAATGCCAATGAAAATTTAATTTTTCGCTTAAATAGCCCTTTTTTATTTGGTACCTAAGAAAGAATTTTCAATGCTAAGAATTATGCTTCTTGAATTTTAAGAATCGGTTCCTAAATTAAAAGTTATTGGGTTGTAAAGGTCGGCAAAGTAAGGATGACCCGCATATATATATAGAGGACAATTCTCCTAAACCGTGAACCACGCAGTAGCAGATTCTGTTTACAAGACAATCGACGATATCTCAGTAATTAATCGAAGTGTTTTTTAAAGAAACTTGGCTTCCCAATGTATTTTCGGGTTGAGAAATCCTTTCTGCCGTCAGATTTACTAAACCATTTCGTAGTTATTTTGTTGTAATTAAAATTTCGGTGTATGTATTACGATTTTGCGAAAAAGGGGTGACGGGATGAGTCCATTTATTATAGCATCGTATCACAACATGGGATCTTTAACTTTAAAAGTATATGTTAGCAGTGTGATTAAATTTATGGCAAAGCTTTCTTTGATGATTTTAGACCATGCCAACCTTAAAAGATAAATGAATTCAATCTAGCATGCCGCACAATTAAAAATTCTTTTTCCCCGTTGAGACGCGAACACCCCGAGGTGAGATCTGCTCGCCTCAGAATACCCCCATTGCGATGTTACAGGGGAACAGAGAGAAAAACAACCAGATGCGCGCGCCCGCTATTGCCCTATTTATTCAAGTGACCAAAGAATGGGCTCGGAATAGTCATGAGGGGATTTGTAGGTCACATACATTTGCCGCGAGAGTGAGGGGAAAATGGTCGGTCTCCGGGCGAAGCCGCTTGAATAGGGTGGTAGTTGTGCATTTATGATCGGGTCTAAACAACTACTTGACACAGAACGTTCAAGTTTGAGCACACTATAGAGGAAAGATAAATCTATCATCTCGACATTGAAATTCAAGCTCCTTATAGTTTTCAGTACACCCAATACGAAAGTGTTCCCGACACCAAAAGTAGAGGTTAATTTACGTGTACGAACTTCAACGTCCACATATCATTAGTTTGCCTTATTTTCTGATTGGTTGCCGAGTTTCATTCACATTGCTCCAGAAATAGAGCAGACATCGAGGTTGAGAAAGTTAGTCACCTACGCTACGACCCGGTCCAAAAGTTCACCCGCAAACGGGAACCAAACTTTCACAGCACAGGAAAGCACGATAGGCATTGCAATTTCTAAGCGCTCTCTAGTTGTTGTGAATCTAGGGTTCGAAAGGGGATCTATATAGAGGTCAATTTCCAGATGTTTCGCACTCGAATTGTTCTTTTTTTTACCTCTAGTATCAAACAAGCTTAAATTTTTTTATTAGGTAGGTAGTATCATTTCATACAAAATCTAAGCTCATTTGAAAGATTCTGTAGAAAAATGGAAGTCTTGTTTCCTGACTATCCTTTCAAGGTGGAAATGGGTACCCGGGAACAGACAGAGAAAGATTTTGTCAGTTTATTAATGTTTGAGCACATTATCAGCAGCGCACACTCTTCTGATTCCCGGATAGCCAAGAAAAGAGTGTTTAAAGAGAGTTCTGCCGAGCGTTCTGGGGTCCGCTAGCATGAGAGAAGTGTAAAGAGTAAGAGCGAGTTTTTGCTGTCGAGCTGGCATATGTGCTATACAAATGGTACATATTATTCATTTTTATTATAAAAGTAGTGGGCTTGGCCTGGCCAAGGCATAGCTTTGGCTATAATTCAGTCCGAAAGTTCAGGTTCTAAGTTGTCCTGGGCCAGGCCTGCGCCTGCTGACGAGGGCAGGGTGCTACAAACTCTGCTCTGAGGATTCTGATGTCTGATGGGGTCACCTGATTTTGTACTGCCAGGCAATACTTTCTCTGTGCCAATGGTCACTGCCATCTGAACCTTCCGGTCTATGTCCACCTCTTGAAGCCATAGTGACTGACGAAATGTATAGCTGTCAAAGGGGAATGAAGGGCCTTCAGTATTATGGCACAGACTGCAGCCCTCCTGTCGGTCGGCACCACGAAAGTTGTTACCTTTTCCGGTAACTTCCGGTATTGACTCTGTTCCGGAAAAAGTGAGAGCATGCTTACCCCCGTAGAAAATTAAATTTGTGTGTTTTTTGCTAATTAAGAGCGCTTTACAAAATTTTTATTACTGCTATAGGAAATTTATTATATTTCGAACAGGAAAAATGAGAAGAAAAGCAGCTTTTATAAGTTCTTAATAGCTGTAAGCGATTATGTTTGTAAATAGCAACCAAAGATAGCACACTTGCCTTGCTTGGCTGAGTCAAAGTGTGTGGTTTTTCAAAACTCGTTTAGACGTGCTCCCTGGCCAGAAGTGCTGGTACCGGCACTGTTTTAATTCTTATTTACTGGGCTGCATTAAAGATAATACTGGTATGATTAATTGTATGCTTGATTGACTGTGACTACTAGATCTAGACGAAATAACGGTTGGTTTGTACTACAAGTATTCTACGTAAATGGTTTGGACTGTAGGGTAGGACCTTTTCAAAGCCTTTAAGCTAGATTCTAGATCTAGATCTAGATCTAATATAGATCTAGACTAGACTAGATCCTGATCTAGTCCAGGTCAAAGACTTCGAAGCTACCCGTGGAGCTTATAGTCTGTGTGTACAGTGTAGCCAGATCTAGTAATACTAGATATTATAGTGATTATTTCTCAGAACACTCAGTAAAATAAAGTTTAACTCTATTTCTCCTAAAGGTTTTGATTATTTGCAAGGTTTAGGCATAATCCTTTCATTCTGCCATTCTGTGAGGACTGGGAGGAAGCATTTTTTGCATCGAATTCAATTTCTAGAGCTAGAGTTTTTTGATTATCTGAATGTTCAGATTTCAGTTGTGGTTGGGGCAACGTTCCCGGACTATACTTCATTTGAAAATACCTTCCAAAGGTACTGCGAGAAAACAAGACTGCTCAACCTTGGCATTCCTATTTTGCATTTAGTCACACAGCAAAAAATAGAATCTTTCATGTAAAAAAAAGTCCCTCGACGCCCCCTCCCCCCCCCCCCCCCCCTCCCCGTTCACTCACACCTTTCACACACACATACTCTCACACACACACACATATATGCACACTCTCACACACCCACACAAACACACACCCACACACACACACACACACACAGGCCACTCCTTTCGCTTATTATCAACAAATCTCGAAAACGAAAACCGTTCGGAGAAATAAAGTTCAAGTTTATTTTCCCGAACGTTCAGAGAAATAGAGCTGGCCCATATTATTCTCTTGCCTTGTCAATACTTCTGGAAGGACAATGGTTCAATGCATTTTAATCTACTAAGTGAAAGAATTAACTAATTTTGATCAGGTCTTTGGAAGATAGTGCAGGATGGTGCCATCATTATCATTCAAGTTAAACAAAATGTGGGTTTTTGCTGCCATCATTATCATTCAAGTTAAACAAAATGTGGGTTTTTCTTAGCTGCTTTTTCCAGGTTTTGAAGTCGAAGCACTTCTTTA
Source organism: Aplysia californica (assembly GCF_000002075.1). NCBI lineage: Eukaryota > Metazoa > Mollusca > Gastropoda > Aplysiida > Aplysiidae > Aplysia > Aplysia californica. The sequence goes on along the minus strand of NW_004797429.1, from coordinate 581,184 downwards.
AAAAGGAGTATAGCTGCCTATATATAATTTCTTGCACCTCCCCAGGAACACAGTGTCTGAAGCTAGCGTGAGCTCTGACACCCATGGCTTACACTAGACCTGTACGAGTATTCACTGACATCAAAACTCCCCAAAAACCAAAACGAGAGTTTGTCGTGGCATCTGAAAATATGTTAAACAGTGCCCAAAATATTAAGGAAAATGTGACGCTCACAGCCTTGGACAGACAGATCACTGTGACAGGGGTGGGCGAGTTGGAGCTGAGGCCAGATCGATTCTCAGCGACCATCAAGTGTAAAGCTTCAAAGGACAACATTCAAGAAGCTAAAACTAGTGTTACAAGACGGCTCGATTACATCATACAAACTCTCAAAAACGTGTCTTTGAAGGTGGGTATGATTATTCAGTAGCATTACGCTGTTTGTCTTTCTGTATCGTTTCATCTGTAATAAATGCTGGGTAACAATTTGCTAATGTGGCTTCCGCACTGTAATTAAGGTAAACTTCTGCCAACGACCAGTAAGTTGTTACTGAAAGATCATAACATAATTTTTTTATGCAACTTGTATTACTGAAAACTTTCCTTGTTATATAAATGTATGAATATTCTAAAGGAAATGCACTTTTCAAGGACCCCCGAGCAAGTGTTGAGTTCCTGCGTGCTGTCGGCATCATTTCTGACTGCTTATGATGCCACAGCGCTAAAAGAGAGAGAGAAGGGAATGAAAGCATTATATTATGTTTTTTTTATGTAGGCCCACGTGTTGTCGGCTTAGTATGGTCTTTTTCAGTGACAAAAATAGCTTTAATATATGAGTGCACTAGTACTAGTAGCTCAGCCATTGGTGTATCACGCTGGACTAATATATATATGCAGATGTCCAAGGTTCACATCCCAACAGGATGTTCTTAAAAAAGCTTGAGTTATGTTTATCTTCCTTTTCTCTCATTCTTCTTTTCTTTGTAAGTTGCTCTAGTAACACTTCTAACCTTCAGCACTTATATATGACCTATTTGTGTTGCAAGTGCCTTTAAACTCTTTTGAAAACTTGGGTTAATGGAGGAGTTTCCAGGCTCTCTATATACCCTCTTTGCTGGACTCTGTCGATGATGGGCGTTTATTTTGGAAGCCCAGCCTTGTTTATATCACCTTACTTACAGTAACAGCATTAAAAAGTCATTAATATGAAGCGTGCTGACAAAATGAGTTGCTTCTCAGAGTCGAAGCCTATGAAAATAGATACAAATCCTGCTTATAGGTGAAGTATTTACGATTTATAAGTATGAAATAGTAAAAGGCTTGATTGTAAAAGAAAATGGCTTCAATAGAAAATCTACATATATTTAATCCTTGTGTCGATTTTTGGCCAATTTCTTCTTTTGTGGATTGCAAGAAGTAATTCATTTTGTCAGCACACCTCACATTTAGCTTATACCATGATGAAGGTCTTTTATGACATTATATTTTCGTTTACAGGAGGAGGACTATAAAGTGTATCAACATGTGAACTATCAAGACTCTGTGGCTGTTTACGAGTGTGAGGTAGAAGCTCACTTCACTGACATTGGAAAGTGCCTGGGCGTCTCAAACTTGTTGGTGGAGAAACTGGGACCGGGGGTCAGCGTGACCTTGCCTCTGTGCTACCATGCCAGTGGGAGTCTGGACAAACTTAGGTAAATATGTAATGACAATAATGTGCACAAAAAAATGATTCCATGGGCACATTTGTGAGGCAGCATGGTGAAATCAGGGGCTTGTCAAAATAATGAATTCAGAGAACTCGGCAATTTTTTATTTTTTTTGGAGGTTCAACATCTTTTATATCTGTTTTTAAAAATTTCTGTGAAGATTTCAATGCAAAAAGCTAATAAAAGGCTAAAAAAACATAGATTATTTGTTTCCAAGGTCTCTCAAGCTATGTAAGACACCAGACTTTGGCGGCTATTTTCTCGCTTATTTTACCCCTGAAATCAGGTGACCCCAACCTCCTTCAATTGCTAATATCTCGACTTCTATTCAAGATAGATTGGTAGTTTTTTTTATCACAACCAAGACAAGTGAACAAGCTTTATAACGGTACTAATAATATAACTCAATACTCCGTACCAAAAAATTGACGAGCCCCTTATTCCCCCCGTAGTAATACATAATTATATTTTGCTTCTGATCCCGCAAAACCACCCTCTTTTTTAACCAGACTGGTATTCTGTGGTTTCACTTTTGAATTATAAGGAAAGGAAAGGCTCCACTTCTTGATTAACTTTATTCTTTTAAATCAAACTATTACTTAATTACTCTTAGCTTGTTTTCCCCTATATTTCGAGACTCGGGGGAAAATGCAATCTGTTGTTTTGTGTATCTAGTGAGTCTTTGAAATGCAATAAAGGCTGTTGTCATTACTTCGTATTTATTATGCATGCCTGTATTTTTATAATTCTGTCACAACGAGGTGGAGCCAGGCGCTCATCAATTTTTGGACATAATAAATATGGAGTTTTTGGTGGACAAAGAAAACAAGCCTTTCAGTATTCATTTTCATGTAGACTGTTTATGTATATTGGCATGCTATGTATTTTACAGGAAACAGGCTGGAATGCTTGCCATCCACAACGCCCGCCAGAAGGCTATGGAGATGACAAAAGTTATCCACATGTCTGTAGGCCCAGCAGTGCAGGTCAGTTTTCTTTTATATGTGAGGCGTGCTAACAAAATGAGTTACTTTTTGCAATCCAGAAATCGAGATTTTGGCCAAAAATCGACACCAGGGTCCAGTTTGTACCTTTTCTTTTGATGCCATATATATTCTTTTACTATAACATTCCTTTTAATATTTCATACTTATAAATTGTAAAAACTTCACCTGTAAGTGTGATGTATCTATTTCTATTAGGCTTGAGTCTAAGAAGTAACTCATTTTGTCAGCCTGTTTCACATGTGGTTCACAGCAACGAGTGGGTTGTTGGTGGGTTTTTCCGTTGTGGTCTTTATTTCAACATCTTTCTGGTGTTTCTATTGTTTATTCGCTTATATCTTCGCTGTTCCAAACAAATTGCAGGTATTATCATGCTGAATTTCTGTAAATTTCTTATGAAAAATGACTAAAACAATAATGCAGTGAGTGACTGGGAGAAAAGAAAAACAGCGTTCAACTCATCATCATTTCCTTTCTCACCGTGCACTGGAGTAGGCCTATAGGCAGGCCACGAACAAACAATTTCCACTTTTCTCTATCCTGGGCTAGCCTCTTGATATTATTCAATGTCTTCCCACTTTTCTGTATATCCATTTCTGTAATTTTTCTCCTGGGTTCAACTGCCTACTGCAATTTCTAACGGGTTTTAAAACATTTTGAACATTATGTTTTTGCTCCTTCAAACAGCTCTTTTTTTCCCCTTATGCACTTAGTAAGGGCACAAGTGGTTGAGTGATGGATCCATTCAATCTCATGATAATTCGAGCTATGCCAAGGGATGGTGACTGTCTAATAGGTGTACACTGGGATCATGTGTCCCTTAGCAGGACACTTTATCCTAACTCAGAAATGGTCTCTTTTAAGCACAAGGGGGCTATCCTGAAAAATGCTGTTTTGAAAAAATCGAAGGCAAAGTTTTTGCCCCTTGTTCAGTTTCTTTAAAAGACAAGGAGAGTTTTCTCTTTAACCAAACAAACATTTTCACCAATAAAACAGAACTTCTCCTACAGGTAGGGCAATGCCTACTTTTGGTGTAGGTCAAGATTTCTGGAAACCTGTAAAATCTGGGTTAGCCCGCTTGTCCTTAAAAGTGACCAAATATGACGCTAGATAAACAGAACTTCAAGGAGACATTAAAGATGGTTCCGGTAGGGAACGGGATAGAGGGTGCCCAAGTCCCTTGTGACTCATTGGAGCAGAGGAAGATAGGACTAATGCTAACATTACTTTAACGCAATCCCACATCATCACTCATCACCACCATTATTTCTAAAATCATCATTGCTTTCAGATTATTGACTTACATCTATAATAATCCTTGAATCTCTATCTGTAACAGTTACTTGCCATAGTAAGTATGCACGTAGTACACTATTGGACACTATCGTACACACTTTTTTCTATTAATCGGATGGCGTCAATGTCATATAAATGGGCTAGGAATAAAAAATCTTTTAAATGTTTAAATGACACTAGATAGCGAGGACCTACAATAATCTGTCCGAAGCTTGTTGCTTTGTTGTAAATAACATAATGTCTTTACCAGTGTCTGTGGTTTAGCAGTTAGATAGCCATTGCACGTAGGAGACCCAAGATCAATTCTCTAGTTATGAATTATGAAAATTTTTCTATTGAGTATCTCTGCCTTTCTGTTGGGATGTTTGATCCCTCTTAGCTCAGGTCGGTCCTGACAAGCAGGATTGAAACTCGTCTCCTTAATCAAGTAAATGATCTAAATTTTGTCGATGGGGGCATAAAAAAACACAAAAAGAATACACACATTGTCTTGATATGCCAGTGAAAAACAAGTTTCTTAAAAAAAAAAAAATGAAATGGGTAATTTCTTTTCTTTACTTTTTTATCTTTTTTTTTTTAATGTGTAACTGTCACAACATTCTTTTTCGTGTTTTTATAAATTAATTGAGCTGCCATGCAGATTTTAAGATTAAAGTTTGAGTGAAGTTCAAATTCCTCTCAATAATCATTTACCTTTTAGTCTCAGGTTTGTGTCCCGTTAAGGAACCAATTATTTTGCTTTTGAAATTTCTCTTTAAATATCAAATACAGTGCAGCGTCTCTCTAACGACCTTCGGTATATGTAAAACGACATTCTCTGTATAGCGACATTTTGCCCTGGTCCCGATTTTTTCTTTATATCTCCTCTCTTTAATGACAACTCTCTAAAATGACATTTTTTTCTGGTCCCGACGAGGTCGTTATAGAGAGGCTGCACTGTGCTAGGTCTACTATAACTAGAAATAACAAACAGAAACGTGCTTTGATGTGAAATGATGTTTGACTTTCTTCAGGTTGAGGAGCATGGGTTCTCAGAGACTCAAGGTTTGCCATCTTCAGATTTAGATGACCTTGACCTCACCCCAGGCATTCAGCAGCGAGTTGGAGAGAAGACTGTGAAAATCAGTAGTAAAGTGTCCGTCTGTTTTCAACTGCGGCCCTCAAAAAAGAAGCTTGGTTACCCTTCGTGAACAGAAAGTACTTAATTTAGGTAGTTCTTTGTATAAACTTCAGCAAAAACATATTATTCTGCAAAAAGGTACAGTTTTTTCTTGTGAACTTATTGACATCTAGCTCATTTCATGTCTAAAACTCCCCTGATGAGCTGAACAGGTTTTACTAGTTTTACTGTAGAAGGGGCATATTTGAGCTATCCCCATCGTTTTATGCCCCCCCAAAAATATGAAATTATGCAAACTGAGCTAAAAAATGTGTAATTTTAACAAAGAATGATAATGGAAAATAACCAGAAGTTATTTTTAAAATGATCAAATTTTGCTAAATTATGCCGGGTGCATAAAACAATGGGGACAGTTTGAAGGAAGTTTTTGCTCACATACGGTCAAGCATGCACAAAGCGAAATTGGTGGTATGCGGGAAATATTTTGCTTTGTATGTGTTTTGAATATAAAGGACATACGTATGTGAAAAAGTGTGGGACCTGAAAATCTCTTTGCAGGGTGCATATTTCTCTAGGGGCTTGTTTGCTATGCATGTGCTGCACTGTCAGTATGTGTTGATATATAAATCTATAATACCCTTTTACATTTGATGTCAGACTTTTTTTTTTTTTCATCCACGCAGAATTTGTTTTTTTTTGACACTTCAAGTTTGTATTTTTCATTGAACATACTCCACAGCGTTGTTACACCCTTTTTTTTAAAAAGTTAACTCTTTATCTCCGTTGGGAGTAAACCCACTTTGCTGGGCCCCCTTTTTAGTACTAAATCAAAAAATGACAAAAACATCACTAAATGGGTCATTAAATTAAAACAAATGAGCCTACTATGATAGTTCTTTATCTGATAAATGAACTCCCGATAAAAGAGACCTGTTTTTAGCAATTGTCGAAAAGTAATCTGATGTCAATGTCGTCGTAAAGGAATGTGCCCGAGCCGCTGTCCGCAGCTCACCGACGCAGGGGTTCCGACCACGAGCCGTTGGGAGCGACTTATCGGAGATAATGAGTTAAAGGGTTCAGAATGAAATTGAAATCTTCAGCATCAAAGAGAACAACTGTGTTGTTTGTTATTTGCTGTCTTGAGCTGAAGTGTTCAAAGATGGGTAATTAACAACTTACTTTGCTCAATCTATGGCCATAGACAACCTAGCCAGCTTCATCTCTTTTGGTATGTTTTATTCTCTCCATTTTTTTTAAGGGGGAGAGAAATTGGAAAAAAGCAAGTGACCTCTTTCCATCAGTGCTCAGGCTTATTTAGTTAGGGCAGTTGAACTGATTGTGACAAATTGGGATGTTGTTGTTGTTACCGATCCAGAAGCATCTGTGCGTTAACTCTTCTGCATGATGCCATTCTGTTATAGCTGTATGTCTGTTCTAAATGTTGTCTTGAGGAGTAGAGGCAGTTAGATGTGTGGGGTAACTTGGGAAGAAAACATCCCCTCAGATCGGTTAGTTCTCTACTGAAGAACAGATGATGTTCCACTGTCTCTGAGGGGTAGTCGCATAGTAGGCAGGCAGCAGGCTGCTTTACTCCAATTCGGTTGAGATGTTGATTGGGGGGTACATGTTGTGTTCTAAGTTTTAAGAATATGGATTGATCTCCCCTCCTCAACTCATTGGTTGGATCTTTGACCAGTGGTTTATTCATGTGGGATGTCAACTTCGGAATAACTGTTGTATTTTTAAATGAAAAGTTGCTGTGTAACTTATAATTTGTCGTTAGTACAATCAGAATTGGGACTCCCTTGGACTTTTTTTGTTGCCAAGGATAGGGTTACGGCATGTGTTTTATAAGTTGTGATGTTGTCTGTCCTTGTAATTGAACTATCAAAAGGACTGGCTTATTTTTTTATTTTTTTTTTGGGGGGGGGGGGGGGGGAAGAGGGTTGTATGTGTTTTGTTGTATGGAAGAAAGAGGGAGAAGATATTTCTATTTATGGTGCTGTCTGGCTTTAAGGTAACTTTAATTCAACTGTAAATGTGATGCAGCATGGTGAAATCAGGCACTCGTCAAAATAATGAAAGTGGGGAAAAAGGCATTTTTCCACAAGTTTGGACATTTTTATCGAATTTTTGTTTTTTTGGTTCAACCCATTCAAAATCACATTTCCTTGTGAATTTCACTGAAAAACATTGATTAAAGACTAAAAATATTTCGTTTGTCCGCAAGGACTCTTTAGCTATCGAGGTGACCAAACTTTGGCGGCTATTTTCTCGCTAATTTCACCACTGAGACCAAGCAATCTCACCTCCTTCTATCACTAATATTTTGACTTCTATTTAAGATAGATAGATATTTATTTCAATATAAGCAAGGCAAATGAACAGCTTTCAGATGACACCAATGACTCCACATGCCCAAAAATTAACAAGCGCCTGATTCCACCGTGTCGTGTCCCAAATGTTTCACATATCCGTTGGCACAGAATTAGATTATTTAGGAAGTGGGCTGTTTGACTTTCAGGACAAACACGGAGGCTTCGTGGGACTAACATGTCAGCAGACAGATGGAGACATCATGGCGGAGTCTGCTAAAACTGAAATTTGTGACACTACCACATTTTCTTCACTTCAGCCGGATTTTTGGTTTAGGGAGGTTTCTCAAATAATGAAAAAAAAAAAAAAAAAGGAATCAGGAGTTTGGACGGAGGGCGCCGCGAGTAGGTCCTACTTGTTTTCTTTCCCTCTGTTGTTTCTATGCCTTGTTTCTTCGCTGCACTGTTTGACCATCATTGTGTTGTTGTGCTTCTCTTTACCAAAAACTCAAACCCTGCCCTGCTCCTTCTTTCCTATCAAATGTCTGTCGTCCTTATCTTCCCCCCTCCTTTTTTGTGTTTGTTTCTCTCTTGTAACACTCCAAATCTTCTGCACTTATATGACCTTATTGTCGTGTTGCAAGTATAAACCCTGCCTTCAAATTCAAAATGAACTGTGCTGTTTAGAGTCCATCAGGATATTGAACCACAGACTAAAAAAGTGTAATTCAAATTAAGCCTGGTCCATAGAATCTCTGGTGGACTAGTGTTTCATGCCTCTGTGATATATATGTACAATACAAAACTTGTAATGCAATGTGTGTATATTATAACGTATACATGTATAGTGTAGTAAACTTTCTGATGTAGGGTTATTCGCGACTTCAGTGCTTTTTCGCCTTTTCTCCATCTTTGATAACAGTGGAAACAGTTCATAAATACCAAAGAGTGAGCTTAAGAAGAAATCACATTTCCACTGTTTAAAAAAATGGAGATACGACAAGAAAGCACTGAGGTCGCGTATTATTTAGCATTATGCTACATTGTATTTATGGCATTAGCAGATGAGACAATTATTTTGTTCAATTATATTTATACATTTTGATGTATAATTTACATGACGTGTACCAGTATTTATCTGTCAAAATGAATATTATGCTAATCAAGTCTGTTGAAATGAAATAAATAAACATCTTGTTTATCATTATGCTGCATTAAAAATTGTCATTACCATCATCCTAGTTAGCGGAGCTGGTGAAAAAGAAGAATGTTTTGTATTTTTCTCTTTGGAGAAACTGCTCCAGGGGTGTGGGTGGTTGGCGGGTGCTCAGGTGTGGTTTGCTCCTTCTTTCCTATCAAAGATCTATTAATCCTTATCTGCCCTCCTTCTTTTCTTTGTATGTTACTGTCTGGAAATGCTCCTTATCTTCAGCACTTATAATGTGTGATTTAGTAATATTATATAGCCTATCAGATTATGACGTTTTTGTGTTGCAAGTGCCCTAAAACTAAAACTCCTAGGTTTGGCATGGTGGAGATCTCTGTCTGCACTATCAGGATGGACGTTGAATTCGGAGGTCCCCCCTCTTAAATAATCTTTATATATTTTACCGTTACAGTGTTAAAATAAGAGGGGTGTTAAACTTAGGATATGCAATGCCCAATGACCACAAAGACATTCCAGGCACTGTCCAGTACGATAGCTCATTTACAGACCCTTCCACTCATCCACTCCAACCCATAATGTAGGTATTTCTGAAGCATGCTGACAAAATGAATTGCTTCTAGGATTCGAGCCCTGTAGAAATAGATTCATCATGCTTATTGATGAAGTTTTTTACAATTTATAAAAGTATAAAATAACAAAAGGCATGTTGTATTTAAAGAATAATACATGTCGATTTTTAGCCAATCTCTCAATTTGTGGATTGCGAGAAGTAACTCATTTTGTCAGCATGCCTCACATTTACTTCCGCAACCATCGACACAATTTATATCATTTAGAAAGCGGGTTTCAAGAGTACATATGTCTGTAAGGGCCAACCCGGGCTGAAAGGATGCAGCAACATCTCAGACGTCGGTAGCAAGCCGTTTTACAGCAATTAAACGTGGACCATCCATGCCCAACAGATGGGTAGACTCAAGACCTTCCGCCTGCACTGTCCCAAATGGTGCTTTTTTTATGATAAATGTTTTTATAGAGCTCTTTACTGCACGCGCGGGACACTTTAAACATTTTCAGTGGGTAGGAAATTTTGAAATTTGCCCTCGTGGCGGCCGAAGCCTACTCTTATCGATTTTAGACAACCAAGGGATCTTTAACGTGCGCAAGTTGCACACGGTACCTCCGATATTTTTCGCCCTTGTCCGAGAAGGCTAGGTATAGATCTTTCCTACTAGAAGAGCCAAGGAGCAGCGGTAGAAAGGCTGTAGAAAGAGTTAGAAGCCCAGAGGAGGGGGCAAAGGAGGTGAGGGGGTGGGGGGTAGAAAGTGGAGACAAAAGCAGACGAGAGAACGGGAAAGGAGGTGAAAGGAGACAATTTAAGAGAAGAAAAATGTTCCGTCACTACCCAGATTCGAACCCGGGACCTTTGAATGAGACTACTCTCAGTATTGAAATGCGAACACCTCAAAGAGTTTACAGTTCTAAGCTCCTTGGAACACTTTAACCTCTAGGTCACGGGATCTCCCGGTTATACTCCGAATCCAACGGTCTCAGATAGGACCGCGCCAAATTAGCAGAAAACCTCGAAAACTCCACAAAACGAACCGAGACGCCCACTCTGGGGTTCAAACCAAAGCCTTCCGCTCTCTAGTCCGGCATGATACCAGCTGACCTAACGGAGCGCCCGGAGATAGCAAACAGGAGACAAGGTATTGAAGCAGGAGTTCAGGACTTGACCCAGGGGAGTGAGAGGGGGAGGAGGGGGAACAGTGAAAGGAGAGGGGTGCAGACAACAGAAATAATAATAATGATAATAATGATAATAATAATAATAATAATAATAATAATAATAATAATAATAATAATAATAATACAGTGGAATCCTGTTATAACGAGAGGAAGGAGACCGGAGCAAAATGTCCGTTATAGCAGGATTCTCGCTATAAGGGATCCAGTGATAAATTCAAGGGAAACTGTAAAGTAGGCCTAATCTATGAGTTTGGTGTTCTGTTTATTTCCTTTTTGCTATCTCCCCTGATGATGATTTTGTTTCAACAAGACCTCTAAGTCTTACTTGATCAAAAATCGAATCAGGTTTCTTTCTCTAGCGCTAGATCTAGCGATGTGGACTGACAGCTCGGCGTTGGCGATCAGAAAGAAAAGGCTCTGGGCTAACTCGCCCGCTGTGTTTTCCCCCACCCTACCCCACCCTATGGTGCATTCCGTCTGCTTGCGTACGTCACACATTCGCTCCATCCATCACATCGCTGTGACCTCTCCATCCCCGCATCGGAGAAGTGAGAGGCACGGTAGGCCTTGATAATCTATACTAGGCTTACGCTGGCCTATCACGCAATGCGTTCTGCTTGTCTGCGCATGCCACACCCTCCCTACTCAGTCGTTCCGGCCTTCATTGTTGACACACATGGGCTCTCCTATTCTTTGTTCCGCAAGATCACCAGCAAGTTTCTCAATTGGCGAGGTTTTGCATGTATAATTGGCCTATGCACTGTGCACAGCAGCAGCAATATTCCGCTATAACTGAATCGAATGTTTGTCTGATAGCGCTATAGCAGTATTTCATTTACAAAGGTAAAGAGGAGGAAAAAAACGGGTTTTTAGAATAGTGTCTTTATAACAAACTTCTCGTTTTTTCCGGACTCGTTATAAGTGGACTCCACTGTAATACTAATAATGATAATAATAATAATAATAATAATAATAATAATAATAATAATAATAATAATAATAAGAAGAAGAAGAAGAAGAAGAAGAAGAAGAAGAAGAAGAAGAATGATAATAATAATAATAATAATAATAATAATAATAATAATAATAATAATAATATAAAAATATTGAAAAATAATTAATAATAATAATAACAATAATAATGAAGATCATTTCTAAAGGCGCCCACTCCCGTGTAAACACAGCTCAAGGCACTTTACATAAATGCATGTACGAACAATATTCACGCTTGCGACACACACACTCACGCACACACACACACACACACACACACATACACACACACATACACACACTCACACACACACACACACACACACACACACACACACACACACACACACACACACACACACTCACACACACACACACACTCATACACACACTCACACTCAGGGCCGCGTTACCTGTAAGGCAAGGCTGTTTAGGCTGTAGCCTAGGGCCCCGCGCCTCAGGGGGCCCCGCGCTTGCAAACACGACGTTTAAAAAATGTTTTTCAACAAACAAAAATTGTCCTCTTGTTGAATTGTTGTTGTTGTTTGTATTGCTGTTGTTTTTACAGTTGTTGCTGTTGTTGTTGATGTTGATGAGAAGGATGTTGATGCTGCCGTTGTTGCTGTTGTTGTGGCTGCTGCTGATGCGTTTTCTAAAGTTGTCTTTTGACTACGCCTAGGCGCTAGGCCGAAAACTATAACATTCTGTACTTGTCGTCGTCTTAATCCACATTATTGGTGGATACCGGTAGGCCTACGTCTAATCACGTTTTACAGTATAGCTTTCCATCAGTACGTGGTTACAATGCGGTAATAGTAGCATCAACGTCATCGAGGGGCCCCGGCCGCGCGGCTCATTAACAGCCTAGGGCCCCGCACTTAGTTAACGCGGCCCTGCTCACACTAACACACACATGCACACACAAACACACACTCACGTACACATTACACGCACACGTGTGCACACACACATATGCACGCAAACACACACTCACACACACACACACACACACACACACACACACACACACACACACACACACACACACATACACACACACACACACACACCCATTTACTTGCTTATCACACACGCACGCTTACACATCGTTCCGAAATGAGCACGTACACATACTTAATAAAAATAATATACAAAATGCAATTCACAAAATACATAAATGGATACATGGTCATTTACATAACATTGTACTGAACATTAATCTACTTGACATAAAAATGATGTCATTAAATGTGTCTTTAAAGATTGCTTAAGGGCTGGTGGGGCACCTAGAAATCGTGTTTGGGGGTCCAATTTTGTAAATTGGGTTTATTACATATTATAGTACCTGGACACTTCCTGAACAATATCCAGAAACGTATGTAAACCTTGCTACACCCTAAAGCTGTGTTTTTGTGTCAGGTTTTTTGGCGAAAGCACATGTTGTCTAGCCTTTTCTTACCTGTATCGGCTGTTTTCTCACAATTTTATTTTTTCACATTTTATCCCATCTTTCTGCTCTGTTTTTTGTTCAATATCAATGTAACTTTCACAGGATAGCAACAACACCTAGTGCTCAATTTTGGCTTGTTGAATTTTTGATTAATGTAGTAGTTTTTGATTTATGGGCTTAGAAAGCATGAATTTTCCATTTTTTTCACTTTTTTTTGCAACATCTTAATTGTAAATGTCATAAAATAAAAACTAAAGCTTATATAAAAAATTCAACAAGCCAAATTTAAGAGCTACATATGTACTGTTGGCATGCCAAATTAGAAGTGAATCGGTTAATGAATAAGGAAATAAATGGGATTGAAAAAGGTATACAAAATCCAATATGGCCGCCGTTTCCATAGCAACCAATTCGCAATATACGTTTTGAACTATTGATTTAAAATCCCCAATAACACACGGGGGATGGGGGGTTAGTAGGTTAACCCAGAAAGAGTCGAATGAAGGAACGGAGAGAGAGAGAGAGAGAGAGAGAGAGAGAGGGGGAGAGAGGGAGAGAGGGAGAGAGAGAGAGAGAGAGAGAGAGAGAGAGAGAGAGAGAGAGAGAGAGAGAGAGCATTCACTTTCGTTCCGAAGTTTTGACCCGCCCTGAAATTTGAAATCTTGTGCATTTTTCTGTTGTCCATTTCCGGTGTCACTTACAAAGACCGTCGTTAGGCCCAGGCTAGCCTAGGCCTAGATTCTAGATTGGGTTTGGCAATGGAATTCTTTTTGAACATGATCAGGTTGCCCTCGTTAAATTAAGCCTATTCTTGGATATTTTAAGTTTTAGCCTAGAAATCTAGTGTTCTGACTTTCTCGTAAAATCTATCTAGATTTTGGAAGGACATTTTTTTGGGAACAGTTTAGAACATGTTATTTTTGACAAATTCAATAAAGACTGTTCCAGATACATTAAATATGTGGAAGTACAGGAAACACTCAGATCTGTTTTCAAGGATAGGCCTATTCGGTTCAAAGCGAAAGTATGAAACTGAAACAGTTTTTTCCAGTGTCAACCCAAGAGATGCGTCTTCAATTTTTGGCGAGTCCTACACCGGAGATAGGGAAATAGGCCTAGATCTAGATCTAGATCTAGATCTAGTGAATGTGGAAATCCTAAGCACATCAAGTTATGAGGAAAATCCTATATCATTCCTCGAGTTGTTTCAGGTATGATTCATGGCGCTTTTTCGGTAGTTCCCACCCCGCATTTGTTATTCGCCGGTTTTGGTCCCAAGAGTAGGGGGGTTTCAGGGGGGCTTGCCCCCCTGACCTAATAAAAACAAGGTGGGGGGTTTCAGGGGGGCATGCCCCCCTGAATTTTACCACAATTTAATGTTTTGCAGTTGTTAGGTTTGACATCTTAGCTTGCCGCGAATCAAACGTATATAGATCTAGATGTAGGTCAGGCTCTATCAAATAAGGGGGGTGGGAACTACCGAAAAAGCGCCTGATTCATGAATGTCTAGATTCTAGATCTAGATCTAGATTCTAGAGGCCTACCACGTTATTGCTTTTTGGACCTGTATGGGAAAAAAATGATTGACATTATTACAGCGTAAGAACGTTTTGTTAAGTCCCCTTGTTGAATCTCAGTTGATCTTAAGTTCTGAGAGCATCCTACTTATCGATATTGGGCTCTTTTAGTCGATAAAGCACTCCCTATTGGCCAGTATCGACGAGCGCCCACCCCTGACTGGTAAACAGTGAGAGGAACTGCTTTTGTTTCTCATCCAAATGTCAGCTGAAGTCATTTTTGTTTTTAAATTAATAAGATTGTTTCCGATTTTTATATTTCTGATAATGTTGTAAGGCTGGTATCTTAAGTACCAATCAAGAATTCACGTACTTCGGGTTTTTTTCTATAGTTTATAGATCATTAATGCCTTAATTCAGTTATTGTCTAGTCAAACTTTCAATGTGTGATAATTTAGTCGTGTGCTGAAATGTTTTCTTTTTATTTATGTCTTCAGGCCACAGCAGATGGTGACACAGAAAAAATTGGCCAACTTCTCCTTGCGTTCCCCACTCGGATCAACATTCCAAACTCCCAAGGCAACTACTTGATACATATTGCGATCGATAGCAACAGACCTGACGTTTTGTCATTTCTTCTATCCAAAGGAGCAGGTGAGTATTTCTTAACTCTTTAAGCCCTGAGTTTTTTTCATCGTTTCCCAGAGTTTTTTTAGCCTCCTAAACCTGATGCACCTGTCTTATTATAACCCCGAAAACTTGCCTCCAACTTCTAAATAGCGTAAACAAAGGCTTAGTCATTAGTAAAAAAAAGCTTGGTTCGGGAATAGTTTTGAAAAACAAGCAAAAACCAGCACTAAATAAAATGAAACAGTTGTCACTAGTACTGGACGCTCCCAGCGTCTGATGGGGAATAGGGTTATTATCGCTGGACGCTCCCTGAGTCCGATGGGGTTCAAAGAGTTAAGTGTTGTGTGCTTGTATCTCTAAACATTGGGGCAGGAATGTTTTTGTTCTTGAGTTGCCTCTTTTATCTCCGTAATGAAATAGTGAAGTTAAAAAAAAAATTTTTTTCAAGTGATGATAATGTATCTAGAAGGCCTATATTTGATCCTGCTTTATTGGCCACTAGTCCAGGACAATCATCTGTACAACGACCACTTCCGCCCACTTCTCTTGATTTTTTTCCTTGTTATTACTATGACATTGTCTAGACACCCACCTGTCTGAGAGAGAGTAATCGACCATGGTGTATGTATGTCAATATATCTATATCTATTGAATGCTCAGTGTATGACTCTTTCATATGTCGCTCATAATCCTGAGGTTGCGGATTGGGGGGTTCGTCGAGCGTCAGTTTGGTCCAACATTGTGTCCTTTGGCTGGGCATTCTCTTAGATTTTCAATAACTGGATTTCCAAGTGAAGTTCTTGGAAATCTGTTGTTACTTGGAACATAAAACAAAGATTTTACACTAATAACCTTCTGTCACATGCCACTATAACAGGAATTAGCCTAACCTGTTCCTCTGCTCTGTGTTGTGATTCCTTCCGCAGCTTTGGGGCCCCGATGCGTTGGATTGGAATCTCACACTTCATGCACAACTGAACTGAGGCTCTAACTAGCCTTTCTCACAATCTATACTGTCAGCAGGCCTCCTCTGCCTTGATACAACTCTCTCCTCTCCAACTCCCACCAGTAGTAACTCAGACTTTTATCAACTTGCAAACAATACAACTGAACACAGACTCACACTTTACTCACTCTCACACTTTCAGCCTAACCCCCTGCCACAACCAAAAACAACCAAATACACCACAAAATCAATGGAAAATTTTGTGATCTTCCCGACCATGTTGTATGGGATGAAGACCTTGACGGTGTACCAAAGCTGTGCCTAGAAACTTCATCATTTCCACATGAAACACCTCAGGAACATTCTTTGCATCAAATGGCAGGATATAATACCAGACTCCAAAGTTCTCAAAATGGCAAATGCAGAGAGTCTGTTTTCTAACCTGAAAAGCACTCACCTTCACTGGACTGGCCATGTCATAAGAATACCTGATTTCAGAATCCACAAGGCAGTGTTCTATTCGGAACTGTCTTCAGGGAAGTGTAAGGTTGGCGCACCAAAAAGCACTACAAAGTAAAGACATTTTGAAAATGTCTCTGAAGGACTTCAATATAAATACTTTGAAACTTTGACATGAGAGAGCTTAGGTAGCTCCTGACAGACCCAGCTGGAGAGCAGCATTCACAGTGGGCAGCAAGTCATACAAATAAGAAATGCTGACACCAAGAAAGAAGCCCACAAGCTGCACACATCCACAAGTGGAGGAAGTGGAGCTTTTAAATGTTCAAAATGTGGCAAACTTTTATCTGCCAGAATTAAACTCAGCGGCTATAGTGGAAGCCACATATCATCGTAACCTTTAATTCTTCTAATTCTTCTATTTCCCTGGAGAAATTTTCTCCTGTGTGGATGTATTGTTCATCGTCACACATTGACGGACAAGTTATTATTTTTGAAATATGATTGGTATGTATGTGCTTTTCTGCATGATTATAAAATATGATTGATATGTGTATTATTTTTTTTTTGCATTAGTTTGAGTTTAAAATTGATGTTTGTTTTTCGGCATGAGTATAATATGAGTGTACTATGACTGATGTATAGGAAAGTGTTAGATTGGAACCCATGGGGTACAAGATCAAGGGGAAGACCCTGTGGAACCTGGAGAAGAGTCACAGAAAAGTGGGAAGACATGGAGTGACATCAAGGGACTAGCCCAAAATAGGAAAAGGTAGAAAGTGTTTGTTCCTGATCCAGGGAGAGAAAGGCAATGATAATGACTAATGTGTGCTTTTCTGCCGGTTATTATGATATGAGTATAATATTATTGATGTGTGTTTTTTCCCCCCAGATGTCAACGTGACTGATCAAGATGGGAAGACTGCGTTGCATCACGCTGTGGTGGAGCAAAGTCCGGAAATGGTAGGTATACTGGTGTTGAGGAATGCACGCACAGATATCAAGGACATTCACAACCGGATGCCTTTACACACTGCTGCCGAAGTAGGGAATGTGACGATTCTAGAGGTATGTATGCTTCTCCTTTTGCTCTGTTTTAGTTTAGTTTAGTTAAGTTTAATAAGAGTTTTTTATAACACTCGCAACTGCAGAAGGTCATATGAGCGGGCCTTTGCACTGTTTCATGTTGAATACTGAATAAATGAAAAGATATACGGGTCACCACATGGTGGAATCGAGCGCTTGTCAGTTTTTGGGCATTGTGAAGTTATTGATATCATCTTAACTGATTCCATCCATGATTTTATCAGGCTCTGGACAGAGTTATTTTTCCCTGTTCAATTTTTCAACTGGGGTGCTTCTTTTTATTAATGCATTACTGTGAGGCTCTAAGTTCCTCTAATATGTATTGTAATGTACCAAACTGATGGGAATCAATAGAGGAGTCAAATACAATGACCTATATTTTGATTGTATTGTATTTTCCCTCAGACAAAAATGAATGAGAAAAATAAACTGCGTAACACCTCTTCAAAAATTTCAACTTACCTCATTTTTTCAGCTCTACTAGTCCTAATAATCAATAGGAATCCACACACAATTGTAGAGATGTCACCCTAACACACATTTATGCGAGAATTTCACAATTTTAGTTGAATATTTTTCTTTGAAGGGCCTTTTTATTATACTAGGCTCCATGTTGTTTACCCTTATTTCGTGCCTACATAGCGACAACAAAACAACGATTATGCAAGAATTTCGCGGAGTTTCAATCGATTTTGGTGCTCAGAGATTGAGATCAGGCTTGTTTACAAGTTCTACTTCCTTTCAACAACTTAAAAAGTAGGAACTATTTTAAAAAGTGCACATTTGTTTCGGATTTTGCTCGAATTTCGTTGAGCCGCTCACAGCGGTCGAATGGCGACAGCGGAAAAACAGGGAGCTGCTGTCTGCAGTAGAATGGATGGAATCAGTTGTTGTTGTTGTTGTTATCAATCCAGCAACATCTGGGCTCTCGCCCTTCTGTCCAATGCCATGTAGTGATAAGTGCAGGTTTGCTGCAGTTGCAGTAATGTTTCGTAGAGTGTGTTGTCGAAGTTAGGTCTCGGAGGGAGAAGGGTAGCTCTGATGTCATTTAAGGCTGTACAGTGGAAAAGGTGATGTTCCACTGTCTCATATGCATAGTCACACAAAGGACACATTGGGGGAAGTTCTGGTTTTATTCTGTTCAAGTGAAAGATGAGCTGTATATTTTCTGTTCGTAGGCGAAAGATCGTGGTCTGTTTCTTTCTCTGCAGGTGGTTGATATTGTCATTTCGTTTTGTTGCAGTCATATATTTGAAAACTGCTCTGCCTGTCTTTCCCAAGGCCCATCTGTTCATCCAATCTTGTTTGCTGTTGCTTTTAATGATTTGTTTTGCAGTGTTGTATGAAGTTGGAATGTTGGGTTGTTCCTGTCTAGATCCCCTTTTGACGAGTGTGTCTGCTCGGTCATTTCCAGGTACGTTTGAGTGTCCAGGAATCCACTGCATCACCAGGTTGACGCCACAGAATGTTATCAGATGATGGGAGCCAAACAGTATATGTGTCAAGTTTTCGTTTAGATAGTGATCTTTTTCTATTGTTTGCAAGACTGATAGTGAGTCAGTGAAGATCACTCTACTCTGTGTTTTGTTTGGATGAGTGTCAAAAACTGTGTGGAGATGGTATAGTGCTGTTTCAATTGCTATCATTTCTGCGTCGTAGTTGTTGCATTTCTCTCCACAGGCTGCAAAGATCTCATTGGAACTTCCATCTGGGTATAGTCTGTATAGACGTGTATCCAGTCATCTGAATAGCTGTCGATTGTTTGATGTGATGCAAGCATCAACTTCACTGGGTCTGAAGATTTTGTGCTATTGTCTCTGAAAGAAGTTTTAATGATTGGTTTTTCCATAGAAATGTGGGGAGGGATGTTTTGGTTGACTCTTTTGGTTTCTCTTCTGTGTTGTGGTAGATGGTGGCTCCATTAGTTCTGTGATGCGATGCATGACTGATTTTTGTTGAAGTCGTTTCTTTGGTTTCCATGTTTCTACTAATTTCCTGTTTGGGTGGTTGGGGCACATTCTTTTGGTTCTTTCATGAAGCTCCAAAACTGCTTTATCTCTGCGTATTCCCAGGGGTTCAACATTTGACAGAATTTCACATGCGGCAGTAGGTGTAGATCTCATGCCACCATTTATGAAACGAGGGGCATTATTTTGGACCTTGTCAAGGGTATTGCAAGTAGTTGCACTACACATAGTGAGTAGGCAATTGCTGTATTCCAGGGAAGATCGGACATAACCAAGGTATAGAGCTCTCAGAGTTTGTTTGTCTGATCCCCATGAACTGCTTGCGAGTTTCTTTAAAAGTTGGAGTCTTCTTTTCGCCTTGTTCTTTATGCTCTCCACTTGGCTTTTCATTGTTAGACTTTGGTCAAGTTTGACTCCTAGGTACGTTGGTTGTTCTTCTTTGGGGAGATTTTCATTTCTTATCTTCAGTTGGAGTTTTTCTTTGGCTGTTTTATGGCTCTTTGTAAAGATGGTGTTTACTGTTTTCGAGCAGTTTATTTTGAGCTTCCATTTCTGACAGTAATTGTGGAGCCTCTTGAGGTCTTCATTTAATTTTCCTGCTCCTACTACCGTGCTGCGATGTGTCTGCCAGAGAGCAAGATCATCAGCGTAGAGAGTCTTTTCTGATTTCAGCACATTCGTCACATCATTAATGAAGATCAGGAACAAAGTGCAACTCAGACAGGAACCTTGGGGTAGGCCCTCCTCGAGTACTTCTCTTGACGAGTGGGCATTGTTCATCTTTGTTTCGATGTTTCGATCCGCTAGGAAAAACTTGATCCATTTATAAAGTTTCACGTGTATCCCGACGTCCATCATTTTCATGAGTAGGCCTTTTCTCCACACTCTGTCATACGCCTGTTGGAGATCTACGAAGATGGCAACAGTGTGTTTAGTCTCCTGGAAACCATCCAGGAGGTCTTGACTTAGTTTGAAAAGTTGGTCTTCTATGTTGCTGCCTTTTCTAAAGCCTGCTTGGTGTGGGTTCAAGCTGTTGGAGTTTTCCAGGTACCAGTAAAGGCGGTTGTTCACCATTCTTTCGGCAAGCTTACCGATACATGATGTTAGTGATATAGGTCGGTAGCTCTTCGCTTCTCCAGGTGGTTTCCCCTTCTTTAGGAGCGGTATGATCTGGGCGATCCTCCATACCTTTGGTATCCCGCTCGTTCTCCACGTGGTATTTACTAAGCGGCGTATGACATCTTTTCCTTTATCACCAAGGTTGCACAGCATTTCGTTGTATATTTTGTCTGGTCCTGGGGCTTTCTTTTGCTTTAATTTTTTGAGGGCCTGTCCAAGTTCCATCATGCTGAAATCCTCCTCAAAAAGGGTGTTGTTCACGGTAGGGGCTTTTTCTTCATGCTTAGCCTTGTTTATGAGGAGTCTATTGGCCTCAGTTAGTCTACTTGCCCTGTTTACAGAGGCGAAATACCGGTTAAAATGTTCAGCTTTCTTCTGGTCTTCTGCGATGGTGTTGCCTGAAAGGAAAATTGGTTTGGGGTTGCTTTTTTGTCTTTTTCCCGAGAGGTTGATGACAAGGGACCAAGCCTTGTTCCATTGTGGCGAAGGTCAAGATCTTCACAAGTCTGAGTCCATTTTTCATTTTTGGCTTTTTTAACTGATGGAATCAGTTAAAGTGTGTTTATTTGTTGTCTTGCTTTTGATGAAAAAATAACCCATCTATCTTGAATAGAAATCTAGATATTTGCAATTGAAGGTGGTGGGGGTCGCCTGGTGTCAGGTGTAAAATTAGTGAGAAAGTAGCCGCCAAAGTGTGGTGATTTTGAAAACTTGAAGTATGTGCCTTTAATCAAAATTTTTCTGCAAAATCCACTCAGAAATGTTTCAGTAAATGGAAATAATATAAGGTATTAAGCATAATAAAAAAAAATCAATAAAAATTGTCAGACAAAAGGAAAAATGTCGGTTTATTCAATTTCATAATTGTGCCTGATTTCACCACAATGCCATACAAATGAGTAAACAAATAAACGGATAAGACTTTCCTGTTCTGTTTTGAAAATTTGTCTTGCTGTGATGTCTACAATGATGACGATAAACATATCATATAAATTTTGCCAAACATTTATAGTTAAAGGAAAAGACGGATTCACAAGCTTATTATGTAAATAAGGAACCATCCAGGTCACTACAGTTCGATGCCCTTTTTTTTAGCTAGTGTTAATTGCTCAAGGAGCAGACTCATGCTCCTTTTTTCCTATCAAACATCTATCGTCTTTGCCTCTCCTCTTTTTTGTGTTTGTTACTCTCTTGTAACACCTTTATTAATCTTCAGCACCTATATGACCTTATTGTGTTGCAAGTGCCGTAAAACTCTTACTTAAAAAAAAAACCTCATGTGACCATGCCATTTTGTACATATTTATCTTTTTTTTTTCTCCTATGTTAATGTCTTTTTTTTTGTCAAGATGTATAGTGATGGGTTTTCTTTTTATGACAAAGGTGATCAGCTTTTAAAAAATGATATATCATCTTGTAGCGACTCCTCCCGCACTACGTGAACCCTAATATGGAGGGGGACGGAGGCTATACGGCGCTGCACTATGCGGCCTCCAGGGACTGTGCTGATGCTGTGCGCTTTTTGGTAAGTTTTTGACGTGTTTGTTTACGTTTAGTTTTAGTAGAGGTTTTACGATGCTTTCAACTGCATTAGGTCGTATGAGCGCCAATTTATTTACTTTAACTCACTGACCACTTTCTCTCCTCATCCTTACTATCGTCATTTTTCCTCTACATCTTTTGTAGGTGGTAAGAGGGATTGGGTCTCAAGGTTTGTTTTGTTCATGTTCATTCCCTGTTGCTTGTGAGTTTGAAGGTTGGAACAGACCCACTGCTCATTGTCAGGCATGTTATATTGTGGGTTTACATGTAGATATATGTCTGTGCTTGTTGGTGTTTATGAACTTGTACGTTTGCTGCTGTAACCCACATTTCCCCATGAGGATCAATAGAATGTAATTTATCCTAAATTATTGTACAGGGATACCAAATCTCCGATTTTCTTTCTTTTTCCATTTTTTTCATGCACTTGCAAAGGAAAGGGGAGAGGTAAGAGACAGAGAGATGTATTTGTCTGCTCATTTTAAAACTTTACAAGGTTCTTTTTAGGTGAGATGTGATGATCCTGCTAATTTTAAGGCTTAAAAAAAAAATCATTTGGCATCCCCTGATTATGATTTATTCACTCTCAGTCAATTTTCTATCCATCAGATTAAGAAGCAGTGCCTCCTTTCAGTATTCAGCGAGTGCAGAGACTTCCCCATTCACGTCGCCGGGAAGACTGGCTCTGCTAATGCCGTGCGGACCATTCTTGAGGAATGTAGGTCGTATGATATGTTGTCTGCCTTGTGGAAAAATAATATTCTGTTTGTCTGCTGAAATTCTAGAGTAAAATACATGGAGACTGTCCCTGAAAAAATGCATTATTTATAAGATGAAAAAAAAAGAAGAAAATACACCTTTCTATTTATCGAGGAGAAGAAGTGTAGGTTAAAATTGTGTATAAAGAGCTTAAAATTATTTTTTTTTAAAATAAAAAATTCAGAAACGAGACCGAGCATTATGTTCGAGACACCTGAGAATTTGTGATTTCCGTGTTCGAGATTGGTGGGCAGCTCTACTGTACATGCTCATATTGGATCTACTGTGTCAAGTCCACACAGTGGGTGGTTGTCGGGTGCTCTGGTGTGGTTTGCTTCTTCTTTCCTGTCAAACATCTATCATCCTTTTCTCCAGTGGCGTGGCTCTCCAAGCGCAAATGGCGCCATGGCGCCACCCTTTGAAATGGAGAAAGGATTTTCAAAAAAGAAAATAATTCAAAATGATCTATAAACTATTTGATTCATTCAGTTGAAAACAGGGTTTTCTTTCCAAGAATAACAAAAAAGTTTCTTTAATACCCCATCCAGACGTTTGAAGGAAGACAAAAGAGATATCACCAAGAACATAACTCAGCTAAAAATACTACAACAGGTACTCCCATCACACTAAGAGATAGTACTGTTGGGCCAAAGGGCCAAGATGGATTTGGCGCCTGTATGGTTGAGAGGGGATGGAGTAGTAGTTAGCCTGGACATGGCCACATGGCATGGTTGCGAACTGTCTAAAAATAGGTTTTATTGTCTGCTTTCTAGAAACCAGAACTGCAAGGAATCAGGGAATGGGGTCATTATGTCAAGATGCCCCGAGGGCAATAGTGCATGCGAGCTCTTCACTGTGAATGTGTGCTTTTCTGTTGATCAGTTGGAAGTTATTGTTTTGTGTGTGATTACGATGTGATGTGATTATGCGCATCTTGAGCGCTGAACTCTCCCCCGATTTATATAAAAGATTGTACCAGCACTTATCTATTCTTCTCGCATGGAAGTAGGTGTCCCTATATCAGTATTAAAATTAAATGAACAGGCGTATATAGTAGGTCTACTGTTTATAGGCCTATAATAAGCAGGCAATACTATTTGTTGTGATAAATTTGTTCTTGGCGCCATCTTCTCTGGAAGTGAAGCCAAGCCCCTGCTTTTCTCCCCTTCTTTTTTATGTTTGTTACTCTCTTGTAACAGCTCTAATCTTCTGGCGCTCATATGACCCTATGCCGTGAAATTTCTACTAACTAAAACTAACCATGTCCACTCAGGTCAATGTCAAGGCTTCACCAAGGAGGGTATTCTACGACTCCGTGACAGAGAGCGCAATATGCCGATCCATTCAGCAGTGAATGGAGGAAGTATTGAGGTAGGTTTTCTGATAGATAAGCCTGTGTTGTTCAGTGATGTTTTTACATTCAGCAGTGAATGGAGGGAGTATTGAGTTTTTGCTTTTTCCAACATTTAGAATTTGAATTTTGACAAAATATTTCTTGAGCACATGCAATTGATGCTGTAGATTCAGAAATTGCAATTTTTTTTAAAATGTAAAAATTTTGGGCTTTGTACATTTTAACAGCTGGTCGACAAAATGATTCTGTACTTGCATGTGTAAAGGTCATTTAGTTGATTCCATTTATAACATTGTTTTGATGTGGGTTTTATTTCCTTACACATGGTATTCAGTTAGTGATTGACTGACGATTTGTTCATTGACTTGGCAGGCTGTGAAATGTTGTCTCCAGATGGGCTCTTCACTGATCTGTAAACAGGTAAGACAACGGTTTTGACATTTCTTTTGCTGTGTGTTTTTTGTAGTTCATTGGTCGCTGGGTTGGTCTGTCGATCTGTCTGTCGATCTGTCTGTCGATCTGTCTGTCTGTCTGTCTGTCTGGTTGGTCAGTTGATCAGTCGGTCGGTCAGTCAGTCTGATTGTCGGTACATCTGTCTAGCTGTCCGTCTTTTGACAAATTATATACAACTCAACTATGTTTACACCATGAGCTGCATTATTTTGCTGTTGTTTATCTTACCAGAACAACATAGGGGGAACTTCTGCTTTTTCTTTCCTTATCCTTACTATCGTCATTTTTTCCTCAACTTCTTTTCTATCTTTTCTATGTTTGTCACTCTTTTTGTGAACAGCTATTTCCGGGGTGCGTTGATAGTCGAAGCAGACTTTGTGCTGTTGAGACTAGAGAGGTGAGCAGAGTAAGCCTGATTTCCCGTTTGGACTTCTCTGTTGACATCCACCCCTTGGCACTTATATGACTTTGTGCAGTTGCGAGCGCTGTAAAAACTTACTGAAACAAAGCGAACTAACTCTCTTGTAACACTTCTAATAGTTGTCATTTATATGATCTTCTTGTGTTGCAAATGCCTTAAAACTCGTACCGTTGGTGGTTGGCAGTGCTTTGGTGTGGTTTGCTTCTTCTTTCCTATCAAACATCTATCGTCTTTATCTCCCCTCCTTCTTTTTTGTGTTTGTTACTCTCTTGTAACTCCTCTAATCTTCGGCACTTATATGACCTCATTGTGTTGCAAGTGTTTTAAAACTCTTAATAAAACTAAAACTAGCACACCTATCCTTATCTCTTCTCCTCCTTTTCTTTGTCTTTCACTCTCTTGTAACACCTCTAATAGTTGTCTTTTATATTTCCTATTTGTCTAGCAAGTGCTGTAAAACTCTTACTAACACACTTAACACTTTGCCGTCGCTTGGCACAATAATGCGACACTGAAAATTGTCCGTACTGGTCACCTGGCATAAATCTGTGCCAGGCCTGAGAAGTCCGTTGCAGTCACTCTCCTGCCTGGTTGACCGTCAAGAGCATCATTGCCTTTCTCACCCTGGATCAGGATACAGGCCACAGACAAACACTTTCCACCTTTCCCAATCCTGGGCTGCTAGTCGCTTGATGTCACTCCTTGTCTTCCCACTTTTCTATACATCCTTTTCGGTGACTCTTCTCCTGGTTCCATGTGGTCTTCCTCTTGATCTTTTACCCTGTGGGTTCCAATCCAACACTTTCCTTGTTATGCAGCTGCTTGACTTCCTTAAAGTGTGTCCAATCCATCACCAACGCCTTCTTCCCACCTCATTTCTGACTGGGCTCTGTCTCACTCTTCTTAATACTTCCTCGTTGGTGATCCTGTCTGTCCATCTGTTCCTCAGTAGCTTCTTCCTGGCTGGGTTAGATGGGGGTATTTTGCAGTGTTGGTCGTGTGACTGCAAAGTATTAATTCCTTTTTTCCCCCCCAGGAAGACGGCTGGACCCCCCTGCACTTTGCAGCCATGCAGGGCAACTTGGACATGGTGGTAGCGATGTACAACGGACAGACGGAGGAGTTTAGGAGTGCTGTGTGCATCGTGGACGGTCTGCGCAGGACCCCGCTACACTGTGCCACGCTCTTCAACCACACCGCTGTCATGAAGTTTCTCCTCGACAAAGTTAGTTTGCCTGCTGCGTGCGTGTTGTCTGGTTTTGCTGTTGAGGCTGTGCGGTAGTTACGTGTTTGCGACCTCGGTGAGTGCTTTGTTGTCGTATAATCTCTATTTCTAATATCAGTGAAAACAGTTCATACTAAAGGGTTAGCTTAAGCCTATCTGTAGGCCCTGGGGTCATTTTTTTACCCCCGGGGTTGTATTTTTCACATTATAGAATACTTCTAGTACGAAGATCTCTTTGAAACTTTCAGTATTTCTCAAAAAATGGTTTGACAGACTGCTATGCGAAGCGTACGGATCAGATTAACGAGTAAATTTCCTCTTTGGAAAGTGGTGGCACAGAGTTCCCCATGTCGTATGGATGTGGTAGTAAAACGCGACGTGCGGATAGGGTTAAGAAGAAGTCGCAATTTCACCTAAAAAAAATTGAGATGCAACAAGAAAGCACTGAACTTGCGTGTTATTAGGCTGACCAACTGTCCCGAATTTCCTGGGGCTCTCTGTCTTTTAAATTTCTCTGCACTATGTTAAAGATCTTTCTCGCTCTCTCTCTCTCTCTCGCTCTCTCTCTCTCTCTCTCTCTCTCTCTCTCTTCTCTCTCTCTCTCTCTCTCTCTCTCTCTCTCTCTCTCTCTCTCTCTCTCTATCTCTATCTCTCTCTCCCTCTCTCTGTGTTTCTGTATCTCTCTAATCTCTCCCTCCCTTTGTCTCCAGCCCCCATTTTTTCTCCCATTTACACCCTGAAATATCTGTAACAAATACTCAAATAACCCCACACACCCCCACACCAGCGACAACATCAGTTGGACGCTTTTAAGGACAAGCGGGTTAACCCAGATTTCGTGGGTTTCTAGAAATCTTGACCTACACCAAAAGTGGGCATTGCCTCACCTTTAGGAGAAGTTTGGTTTCTTTGATGCGTATATTATTTGGTTGGTTACAGAGAAAACTCTCCTGAACGAGGGGCAAAAAATTTACCTTTGATTTTCTCAAAACAGCATTTTTCGGGATAGCCCCCTTGTGCCTAAAAGCCACCAAATATCCGTAACAAATACTCAAATAACTCCACCCACCCCCTCACCAACGACAACACCAATATATTCTCCTCCTCCTCTCCTGTAGGGTGCCAACATCAACACCTTAAAATATCCGTAACAAATGTGAGGCATTCTGACAAAACGAGTTACTTCTCTCAATCCATAAATTATGAAGATACTGGCCAAAAATCGTCACTTGTGTTAAATTTGTAGATTTTCTATTGATGCCATATTCTTTTAACTATTCCATGCCTTTTATTCTTTCATACTTATAAATTATAAAAACTTCATCTGTAAGCTTGCTGTATCTATTTCCATATGGCTTTAATCCGAGAAGTAACTCTTTTTGTCAGCACGCTTCACATATGCTCAAATAACCCTGACTCCTCTCTAGCAACCCCAATTGGTCGTTTTTATGCACAAGGGGGCTATCCCGAAAAATGCTGTTTTGAGAAAATCGAAGGTACAGTTTTTGGACCCTTGTTCAGTTTCTTTAAAAGACAAGGAGAGTTTTCTCTATAACCAAACAAATATACACACCAATGAAACCAAACTTCTCCTATAGGTAGGGCAATGCCAACTTTTGGTGTAGGTCAAGATTTCTGGAAACCCCCTGAAACCTGGATTAGCCCGTTTGTCCTTAAAAGCGACCAATTCTCCTCCTGTCCTGTAGGGTGCCAACATCAACGCGGTAGACGACAATCAGTTCACTCCCCTCCTGCTGGCAGCCTCCAAGGGCAAGCTCGAGGCTACCAAGATGCTCATCAACTATGGGGCGGACACGACCTTCAGGGACCGATGGAACCGGAACCTCTTCCACTTGCTCATTTTGTCCAACAAAGTCATCGAGGATCTGAGCGGCTGTGTGAAGGTCAGAGTAATACGTGTCACAACGCGGTGGAATCTGGTGCTCATCAGTGTTTGGACTTGTGGAGTTCTTGGTATCATTTTAAGGCTTGTTCATTTGTCTTGCTTTCTGTAAAAAAAATACTTATATATCATGAATAGAAGTCGAGATATTTGCGATTGAAGGAGGTGAGGGGTTGCTTGGGTTCAGAGGTAACATTAGCGGAAAAATGGCCACCAAAGATTGGCGACTTCCAAAGCTTGGGAGTCCTTAGTAACTGCAAATTTACATTTTTATGCTTTAAATCAACATTTTTGAGTAGAATCAATGGACATAAAAGGTGCTGAGCTCCCCCCAAATCTGTAAAAATTGCCAAAGGGGAAGAAAAATGTCGATTTCTTCTATTTCATTATTTTGACCAGCGCCTGATTTTAACTTGATGCCTCACATATTATATAGCTTTTATTTGTTCCTCTTTTTTCTTTTTTTGGTCAGGTTATTGTTTCGTTGTTTCTGTGTTGTCTTGTTTTTGTTTGTTACATCCTCATGGTTTGGTTGTTTTTTTGTTTTGTTTTTGTTGTTTTTTTTGTTTGTTGCTGAGTTGTTATTGCTTTTTGTTCCCTTTATTTTTAGTTGGTTCCCTTTTGCTTTTTTTTTTTTTTCTTAATTTTGGTTGTTGGTTGTTTTTTGTTGTTGTTTGGTCTTCATTATGTTTACTCTTTAAAGATCTTGAAAAATATGTAAAAGATGAAGTATCGTGCCCTCATGCAAGGAAAACGACTTAAATTTGAATTCTATTTCTTTTTCTTCTCAATTTTAAAGGCATTTTTTGCCATATCTATACATTTTGGTGCACAGAGTAAGATTTCTGAGACAGTATGAGTATGAAACAACCTGTTTGACTGTTTTTCCCACAGAGTGAAGTAAGTGTTGTTTCATCTGTCCAATATTTGTAGATCTCTCAAAGTTTTCATTATCACTGACTTTAGATCAATGTCATGCTCATACTGTGCTGGAACAACATAGGGGGAACTGTTGCTTTTTCTCTCCTCATCCTTACTATTGTCATTTTTTTCTACTTCTTTTGTATGTTTATCATTCTCTTGTGAACTGCTATTTCCGGGGTGCCTTGATAGTTGAAGCAGACTTTGTGCTGTT
Organism: Aplysia californica; assembly: GCF_000002075.1. NCBI lineage: Eukaryota > Metazoa > Mollusca > Gastropoda > Aplysiida > Aplysiidae > Aplysia > Aplysia californica. The sequence continues at coordinate 551,887 of NW_004797429.1, read as the reverse complement.
GAGGCTAGAGAGGTGAGCAGAGTAAGCATGATTCCCCGTTTGGACTTCTCTGTTGACATCCACCCCTTGGCGCTCATATGATCTTATGCAGTTGCGAGTGCCATAAAACCTTACTCACTTTATCTGTCCTCTTGTACCTATAGGGCGTCGAGGGGAGAAAGAGCTTCCTGTCTCTAGCAATTTTGATAGCCTGGCTGGATGGGATATTGTATGTTCTCAGGGTATCCTTCAAACCCTGGATCCAGGTCTTTCTTGGTCTTCCTCTTGCCTTGTACTCTGATACTTTTCTAAAACCGTACCAAAACTAAAACAAACTGACTTTAGCATGGCCTTTCAGGGTGTGAAAAAGCTGTACCTGTGGCTGGGCGAGAAAGATCGCAATGGGTGCACGGCGCTGCACTACGCGGCCCGCTACGGGAACCTCAGCGCGGTGTCTGCTCTCCTCAGCATGGGCGCCTCTCTCTTCTCCAAAAACTTCCAGAAGCAGTCGCCTTTCCACGTGGCTGCCATGTAAGTGATCTCCTCAAGTTTAACATGTCTTTTATCATTTCATACTTATAAATTGTAAAAGTTCAACCTATAAAACTTGACGCGTCTATTTCCATCGGGCTGAAGTCTGAGAAGTAACTCGTTTTGCCAACACGCCTCCCAAGTACAGATAGCTGTTTTGTTATTGTCAGTGCTCCCTTTTTCTTATCAAACATCTACCGGCCTCATCCCCTCTCCTTCTTTCTTATCAAACATCTACCAGCCTCATCCCCTCTCCTTCTTTCTTATCAAACATCTGTGGTCCTTATCTCCTCTCCTTCTTTCTTATCAAACATCTGTCATCGTAAGCTTCTTTCTCATCAAAGAGCTATTCAGATATTGTCCTTTATCTCCCGTCCTTCTTTCTTATCGAACATCTATCATGATCTATCGTTCTTATCTCCATTCCTTGTTTTCTTTATACTTTACTTACTTGCAAGTAACACCTCTAATCCTTGGCACTTGCATGACCTATTTGTGTTGCGAGTGCTGTAAAACTCTTCTTTTTTTTTCTATAAGTGTTTTATGGCGCTCGCAAGTGCATAAGGTCATGTGAGCGTGCGGGTAAAACTCTTACTAAAACTGAAACATCCCCCGTCATGGGACAGGTACGGTCGGAGAGGCATTTGCAAGCTCATGCTGGACACTGCCTTCGCTGTCAGCCTGAAGAACGAACCGGACGGGAAAGGACTGACCCCGCTCCACCTGGCTGCGCAGAACGGCTACACCAAGATCGTCTCGATGCTCATGGAGAGGGGAGCTGTGGTGGGCAGGTCGGTTGGGAAAAGTTTTTAAAAAAAATCTTAGCTGGATTTATAGCCTGAACCTTCCAAGTGTCGACAGTGATTAAGATAAGATAAGATAAGATATATGATAAGATAATACTTTATTATCCCAGAGGGAAATTTTTGTTGGCTGTATAGGACCGTAAAAACCCGTGCAGGTATACATAAAATTTTAGTCATAATATTACTCTCATTAAAATTCAATATGAATTCAGCCGTAAGTTTCGTTCTGTGGTGTCGCAGTTGATTCCGTCAGCCGTGATTTCAGTCACTGTTTTGGTTAGTTTATCCCTCTTTTTTATATCGCCAAACATTTTGATACCTTCTCAAATACGCTCTACTTTTTAATTACATTCTACTTTCTGAAAAGGTATAGGTTTACGGCCTTGACTTGCTGGGTTTGCCTGTTCTCAAGTATTCTCCAACCCAGTATGGGGAAATTGTATAATTTCCGCTGATACCAAAGGCTATTTGTTAGCGACTCTGGGAGGGTTAACTTACTTAGAAACCTTGAACCCCTGAGTGGCTGGAAAAGACCAGAAAAATGAAGGGTTTTAAAACAAAAAAGTGAGCAGCGAACGATAATTGCAGATGTCTGTTTTAGATTTCACAGTTGAAGAAGAAAAAGGAGACCTACTCCTGTAATGCGGTGGTTAGGTTTCTTTGCTTTGTATGCAAAGGATGTGAGTTTGCACAGATGTGGTTAGCTCTTTCTTTCCTATCTTAGCTCACCTCTCTAGCCTCAACAACACGAAGTCTGTTTTGACTATCAAGGCACCCCGGAAATAGCAGTTCACAAGAGAGTGATAAACATACTAAAAGAGTAGAGGAAAAATGACGATAGTAAGGATGAGGAAAGAAAAAGCAGCAGTTCCCCCTATGTTGTTCTGGCATAGTATGAGCATGACATTGATAAATCAGCCCATTTACAATTCTACTGTGCATAGGAACATGTTAATATCCCCCCTTTGGGAACAGCCTAAAGACACTTCAGTTAGTAGCACTGCTCTGGGGGGGGGGGGGATCTTTTCTCTATACGTTACTTTTGAGTAACACCTTGAATCTTCAACACCTATATATGACCTATTTGTGTTGTAAGTGCTGTAAAATTCTGACTTAATTAAAACAGGGGTTGTGTGTTCCAGGGACCACAAAGACAACACACCTCTCCACCTCGCGGCCTTGAACGGGCGAGTGGACTGCGTCAACATCTTGCTCAACTTGCAGATCAACCTCATTGACTCTGGCAACAACTCTGGGGTGAGGACAGAAGTTGTAGTAAATACAATAATAAATGTGAGGCAACCTGGTGAAGTCAGGCGCTCGTCAAAATAACGAAATCTGAGGAACAGACATTTTTTCGCTAGTGGGGAAATTTTTATTGAATTTTTATTCTTGGCTTATCCTCTTTTACGTCCATATAAAAACACATTTTCGTGTGAATTTTACTCAAATACATTTAAATTATGTCATTTTTCTGTTTTCAAAGACTCTTTAGTTATTGGAGTTACCTAACTTTGGCCATCATTTTCTCACTAATTTCCCCTCTGAAACCAGGGGACCTCACTTCCTTCAAATGCAGATCTTGAGTTTTATTCAAGATAAATAGATATTTATTTCATTGGAAGCAAGGCAAATAAACCACTTTCAAATACAGTCAAACCTGTGTAAAACGGCCACCTATTGTCAAAGAGAAAAGTGGCTGTATAAGACAGGTATTTGTCTCAGGCAGGACTGATCAAGATTAAGAAGACAAACCATTCCCATCTGAAGTCCCAATCGAAAGTAGCCACATTGTTGTTGTTTTTTGTTGTTGTTGTTTTGGTTTGTATTTTGTTTTTAATTTTAATTTTGTTGCTGATTTTGCTCAAGGGTGACAATAAAACGAAATGTATCAGACGAGGAAGACCGAGTGCCATGTTTAAACAAACACTTGGGTAGCCACCACTCGAAAAACGAGCGATGCGTCTGTCACAAGTTCATGTTGACGTCATTTGTTACTTTGTTACAGACTGGGTAAACAGTGACCACTCATCTCACTTACGATTTGTGTATGAGTTATGGGCAGGGCTTATGGGTTATGAGGGATCACTCGCTTTCCTCACCAGCAGCTGAAAATTGGTAGCTAATGGTCAACAGTGGGAGGGGTCTACGCAACATGATCAGTTAGAGGGACTACCAAACAACAACGACAGGTGATTGAATTATGACGGCTCGCCCACAACGCCAGGGGCTAATACACAATTTATGAAAAAACAAAATGGAGTCACTAAGGTGGCCGTCTAAGACAGGTGTTATTGCTTAGAGTGATAGAGGTTGTGTGCTAAAATATGGTGGCCGCGACCGCGTTGGACAGGTGCCCGTCTTACACAGTTTAATTATACAGAAAAAACGCAAGGGGGGAAATGGAAAGTGGCCGTTTGTACAGGTGGTCGTCTTATAGAGGTGGCCGTCAGGGCAGGTTTGACTGTAATACCAATAACTCCGCTTGCCCAAAAATTGACAAGCTCTTGATGCCTCCTTTTCTGCACTGTCTGCCTATCCCCTTGTAACGACCACCAGAACACAGCTCTTCACTTTGCTGCCTCCAACGGGCACACGGAGAGCGTCTGCATCTTGCTGTCCCACGATGCCAAGATCACGCGTAACGACGACCATCGCTGTTTCTACGACGACATCATCACCCACCAGCACGCCGAGACTGCTGCGGCTATTGTGGCTCATGAGAGGTACTCAGGGGAGGGGGAGGGGAGAAGTTATATTAAAGGGAGGGGATGGGGGATGGGGGAGAAGTTAAGTTTAAGGGGAGGGGAGAATGGGGAGAAGTTAAGTTTAGCGGAGGAGAGATGGGGGAGATAACCTGGATACCTGGAGGTGTCATCTCTGACTCAGAGGTTTTTGCATCTAATGACCCTACATCCTTCACGGTCGCGAGCTGCCGTTGCATATTCTGCCATATCCAGGCCAGTCCATGTTTTTATGTTGTCCATTAATGTTTTTCTTTGCCTTCCTCTGGCTCTCCTTCCCCACATCTTTCCTTCAAGCACCTCTTTCACAATAGTGTCGTGTCGTTTTACATGGCCTCTGTAGTCTATTTTCCTCCTTTTTTTTTTACTTCATCAGGGTTTGTCTTGTGTGTAGAAACTGGTTAGTAGTTTCTTTTAACCCTTGACTGCTGCTCATAAATGCCAACAGATGCGCTAAGAAAATTTGGCCTGAGCTGTGGGGGTCTCAGAGAGTCATATAGTGACATGTGCACAGACTGTCTGTCTCCAGACATTTGTAGGATTGCGCAGTTTTATGGTACCAATTAAGTGGCTGGTTTGTGGATTCTTTTAACCCTCGACTGCTACCCATAAGTTCAACAGGTGTGCTAAGAAAAATTCTCTTGTGCCATGTTAGGGAATATCCACCTCTTTGAAGGGCTGTAGTTTGCTTACTATAAGCAGTAGATATAACAAAGTTTTATCAAATAAAAAGGAAAAGAATGAATGATCAAATGGTATAGACAAGTTCCGGCTAAAAAATGTGTCACGACATGGTGGAATCGGACGCTCATCAATTTTTGGACATGTGGAGTTATTGGTTTCATTATAAAGCTTGTTCATTTGTCTTCCTTTTGGTTAAAAAAATACTCATCTATCATGAATAGAAGTCGAGATATTTGCAATTGAAGAATGTGGGGGTCACTTGGTTTCAGACTTAAAATTAGCGAGAAAACTGACGCCAAACTTTGGCAACTTCCAAAGCTTGAGTGTCCTTAGAAACTGCAAATTTACATTTTGGTGCCTGAAATCAACTTTTGTCAGAAATGTGTTTTTTGTGGACTTTAATTAAAGGTGTTGAGTCGAAAAACAAAAATTGTATAAAAATTTCCAGACGGACAGAAAAATGCCAATTGCTTCGATTTCATTACTTTCACGAGCGTCCTGATTTCACTATGATGCCTCACAAATGTATTCTGCTCAATAATTTGGCAGGTGAAGTGGAGTTGATTTTTTTTTTCTTACCTGAGATGACTTCAGTACTGTATCTTTACCCTCCTACATCCATATCCAATCAAGCATTTTCCAAGTGACAGTTGGGTCAAGAAATGAACCTTGTATGTTTACAGATGGCGTGAAATCTTGTCGTACAAGTCTGCAGTATACGGCTCATTCCTCATTGGCCTCATTCAGAAGTTACCAAGCGTTTGTCAGGTTTGTTCTCTGATGTTTTATGAGTAGTTGTTTCGGATGTGTCTTAGCCCCCCCCCCCCCCCCCCCCCCCACACACACACTAATCCCTAATGGCAGTGCTACTGACTGAGGTTATCTTTAGGCCGTTCCCAAAGGGGGGACATGTATGTTCTTATGCACAGTAGAATTGTAAATGTGCTTATTTATCTATGTCATGCTCACACTGTGCTGAAACAACATAGAGGGAACTACTGCTTTTTCTTTCTTCATCCTTATTACTGTCATTTTTCCTCTACTTCTTGTGAACTGCTATTTCTGGCGTGCCTTGATAGTCGAAGCAGACTTTGTGCTGTTGAGGCTAGAAAGGTGAGCAGAGTAAGCCAGATTCCTCGTTTGGACTTCTCTGTTGACTATGAAGAGTTAATAGACAATGAGAGCGTTTTTATTAACAGGTAATGATATCCCAAGAATTGTCAATGAAATCTGAATAGTTAGTGAATACTGTTACCAACTGTGTAAAAAGAGTGATAACTGAGTTGTTTCGCCGTCCCTCGTCGTCAGATTGTGCTGGACCGCTGTGTGGAGGTTGTGGAGGTCAGGAAAGGTGACACTGAGGATCATGCTGTGAGTTGCTTCCTCTTCTTTGCGTTGATTTTGACATATGATAAATCTCTGTAATAACATACTATAACTGATTTTATGTAAGTTCCGATATAACTCTCTGAGTTCACGGAATGATTGTGGGAAAGAAAATGGTCCCTGAATGTATGTTTGTGTTTAATCTTCTAAGTTTTGCAGCTATAACATACATTTAATAATTTATGTAGTTGCGAAATATAACTCTTTGGGTTAAGAAAAAGGTCTTTGAATTCATGTTTGTGTTTAATCTTTTAAGTTTTACTGTAATTATGATGAGTCCCTGGTAATAACTGTAACACGACTTGATCTTATGTAAGCTCCACTATTACTCTTTCAGTTAGTGAAGTGATGGGAAAAGAGAATGGTTCCTGAATGTATATCACCTGTGTATTATCTTCTAACATCCCAATTGTGACTTCTTTGCTGCAGAACCTTGTTTTTTTGTTTAAAAGTTAAGGTGTTGAGTGCTCACATTCTTGTGAACTCTTGTATAGCATGACCCTCCCCCCCCCCCCCCCCCCCCAAAAAAAAAATCTCATAAGAGTATGTGGTTGGTGGGTGGTCTGATGTGGTTTGCTTCTTCTTTCCAATCAAACATCTATCGTCTTTATCTCCCCTCCTTTTTGTGTTTGTTACTCTCTTGTAACACCTCTAATCTTCGGCACTTGTATGACATTATTTATGTTTCAAGTGCTGTAAAACACTTACTAAAAGTAAAAACTAAATATCTCATTACACTTTCTTTCAAGTAAACAAACACTGTTCTCCTGTTGTTATGATATTGTCTCCTTTGCTTCTGACAGATTCGTTACAACTTTGATTACCTCAACATGCAAAACGGCTTTAAGACTTTCGCCAAGTTGAACAAGCTTTCTTACAAGGCAATGTATCCCTTACAGGTCAGTCCACCCCAGAGTCAGCTATTTTTTTCTCGGATAACACGAGACTTTTCTTCAGCCTTTTCTATACTTCTCTCTTCCATGATATACGGTTGCGAGCGCTGTAAAACCCTACTAAAACTAACTCTCTCCCATGATATACAGTTGCAAGCGCCACAAAACCTTACTAAAGCTAACTCTCTTCCATGATATACAGTTGCGAGCGCCGTAAAACCTTACTAAAACTAACTCTCTCCCTTGGATATGAGTTATTAGAGATCTGAGATGTGGTCTCTTTTGAAACCTCTCACCAGCATTTTTGCTTCTCTGCCTTTTTTTCCTGATTCACATTAAACACACCTATACTGTTCTGTGCTCTACCTTCTTTTCTTGTGTTAGGCTGGACACACCCATATTTAACACACCTATACTCATCTCTGCTCTGCCTTCTTTTCTTGTGTTATCCAGGCCAAAGGGCTATAACCCAGATGGCCGCTGGATCGGAAAAAAGTAAAGTAAAGTTCTTGTGTTTTATTTTAAACCCAACCATATGAGCCTTGACTCTGCCTTCTCCTTCTATTATATCATTGTGAACCCACCAACACGCATATCTGCCTTCTGTTTGATGGCTGGTTGTGCATACTACGGCCTGGAGACTAAAGTCACTGACAGTTCTG
>NW_004797429.1:529202-539202 GCF_000002075.1 Aplysia californica | reverse complement strand
TGTAATGATTCTGCTTTAACTTATTTATCTCCAAGGGCGGTAAACCCACTATGCCTGGGCCCCTTTTTAGTACTTAAATCTAGAAATGATGAAAAGTCACTAACTAAATTGGCCATTAAATCAAAACAAGTGAACCTATTTTGATAGTTCTTTATCTAATGAATGAAATCCTGATAAAAGAGACAATTGTCGAAAAGTAATTTGATGTCGACCTCGCAAAGGCATGTGCCCGAGCCACTGTCAGTGGCTCACCAGCATAGCGGTTCCAACCGCGAGCCCCTGGGAGCGGCTTGCCGGAGGTACAGAGTTTACTTTCTTATACAAATTTTAATAGGTTTAAGGGTTTGCTCAAGACTCATTTGTTGAATTGTTAATTATAGTGTGTTTATAAGTTCTGACTTTTTAATGTACGTGTATATATACATATTTTATTTTATATATATATATATATATATATATATAAACATGTATATGTCCTTTTTGTGTAGTATAGTTAAAGTTGTGAAAGTTTTTCTTTATGTGGTTGAACTGGTTTTTCTTGTTCTGTGAAATATTTTTTCTTGTGTGAATGATTATGTGATTGGTGTAAAGTGCTTAGAGCTTACTAGTATGGGACAGAGCGCTATATATATGCAATCTATTATTATTATTATTATAACTTTAAAAAAAATTCAAAGTGGGTGGTTGGTGGGTGCTCTGGTGTGGTTTGCCCCTTCTTTCCTATAAAAAATCTGTCGTCCTTATCTCCCCTTCTTCTTTTTTATGTTTGTTGCTCTCTTGTAACACCTCTAATCTTCTGGCGCTCATATGACCGTATGCAGTTGCTAGTGCCGTAAAACCTTCACTAAAAAGAATTTCAACGCTTATGGAATGTGGAGGTTGATGGCTCTCTCCCCAGGTTTGATCTGTTTGGCATCTACGTGGTGATGTTCTTGGAGATCATGAAGACGCTGGTCCACGTGGTGTTCGTCTTCTCCTTTCTCAACATCGCGTTTGGCCTGGCCTTCTATGTGCTCCTCTCAGGGGAGGTAAGCCTTTAACCCTATCCGTCCGTCGTGCTTTACTGTCGTGTCCATATGACGTGGGGAACTCTGTGCCACCTCTTTCCAAAGAGAAAATTTACTCGTTAACTCACTTGTGACTGGGCCCTTTCACCAGTCACAAGCGTTGAAGACTGGCGTTTTTGGGGGTATTTCAATAAATCACCACAACTCTCAGAATTACCCTATTGTAATCATTTTTTGACACAGTAAAGTAACATTCAAGCTTAATCTAATACAAAAAACTAAAGTTGTCTAAGTCTAATACTTTAATTTGTATGATTTTTTAAAAATTGGCATGAATTTGATTTTCCGAAAAATTTCCAGAGACGTGACAAGTAGAATGAAATTCACTGCAACAACAAAAATAAAAGTCAAAGTGTTCTGGTTTGATTTGTATACATGTGCGAGTGTTTGGTGAAAATATAAAAGCTGGTCTGTGCTTTGATTCAGACCCATACACTGAATTACATGAGGCAGATGTACGGCACGTCGTTGTGATTTCGTTGCGCGAAAAACAACACCGGTACTAGTGCTAGATCTAGCCCTAGAACTACGACTCGGGCCGTGTTCGGGTACATATCCAGGATCCTAACTTTTAGACACATCATATTCTGAGACACTAGAACTAGTAAAACGCACAGAAGTATAGAAAACGGCGAAATTCTGTGATTCCTGTTCATGCGACTTCTTCGACCGTTACTACGACGCGACTGTCGGATTACTATCAGCTGTATAGAAAAAAACAAAGCGCGAGTTCTGGTCTGTTCAACCCCAGTTGGGGTCACTGTCCTTCACCTTCAATAACTTAAAAACTACCGACCCCAGAGATACGAAACGAAGTCTAAGTAGCTCAGGCATGGCCAAACAAGGGTACGAGGCGGGTCTCGCGATCCGTGCGTGATTTGAAGAGCGAAAAAAAAATTCCAAAGTTGGTCACGCAGGGCTTGTGAGACCCGTCGCGAGCGTCTCGGCAGGGGTCACGCAACTGTCGTGTGACCTGTCTGAAGTGAGTTAATCTGATCCGTACGCTATGCATAGCAGTCTGTCAAAAGGATTTTTTTAGAAATGCTGAAAGTCTCAAAGAGATCTTCGTACTAAAAATATTCTAAAATGTGAAGAATACAACCGCGGGAATACAAAATGACCCCAGGGCGTATGGATAGGGTTAATGTATCACCAATTATGTATTAGTGTGTAGTATACTAACGTATAAGTAAGTGCCTTGATCCTCCAGGGAGTGAGTGCTGTGGAAGTGATCTTTATTATTATTATTATTACATGTATATTTATCCTTCTTCTTATTGTTATTGTTATTATTTTTATTATAATAAATTATTATTTTTGTTATTATTATCATTATTATTATCATAATATGTTATTATTATTATTATTATCATTATTTTTTAAAATTATTATTATTATCATTATCATTGAATTCAAAATCCGTAATTAATTTTGCCTAGTCTTCTTTTCAGGCATATAGCCTATAATAAACCTGAATGGGCAATTATTGCTTGCGCTTGTATTGTCCTCGTCTTCTCACATAATCTGTCAAATTTTTCCCATCAGAAAAACGAAGCCCACAGCAGTCCGTCCATGTCGGTGTACAGGACCCTAATCCTCCTCCTAGAGATTGACTTCATCAACACCTTCAACCGCCAGTACCATGACACCAGCTCGCATTCTCTGCACTTTGACCGCCTGACCTATTTCTTCCTGGCAGTCTTTATCTTCCTGATGCCCATACTTTTGATCAACTTGCTGGTGAGCTGTGCCTGAAGATAGGGGTTACAGTTAGTAAACCAGTTGTTGTTGTTGTATTATTATGGCTTTATTGAGAGATATTCTTTTTTTCTTTCTCCAGAAACTTCTCTCTCTCTTTGTGTCTGTCTCTCTGTCTCTCTCTGTCTTTCTTTCTCTCTCTCTTTCTCCCCCCCCCCCCTTCCCGCACTCACACATACACACCCACCCCCCCTTTCGTCTTGGATTCTTTTTGTCTCCGTGTCTCTATCTGTATTCTATCTCTCACTTTTTCTGTTGCTCACTCATACACACGTAGAACACGCATGCACACACACACACACACACACACACACTCACTCACACACACATACACACGCTCGCACGCACGCTCACACACATACACACAAACTCACACACATACACACACACACACTCACTCGGGGCCAAAAATAAAAATGCCCAACGGCCAGAAAAATGCTGGTTTCCTTGATTCCTCTTTGTTGACAAGCGCCTGATTCACCCGCTGCCTCACATTTTAGGGGGGCGTTTTCTTCCCACCCAATAAATGATTTCATGTATATTGTGCATACCCCTGCACAAATGAAGTTCCTCCTCACCCCTTTGTAGCTTACAGACTTTGATGTGGAGTTAATTTCTAATTAACCCTTCCAGCCCCTGCCATTTTTCTGCACTCCCTAACTCCAGTCCCAGGTAAATACAGGGGGACAGCGTACCTAACTCCCAGCCAATACAACAGTATTTAGGAGAAAGAGAAATGCATTCTAAAAAGTGAATGGGTGTCTTTGTTATGAGGTTTAGATAGTAACATATAAAAATGTTTAAAAGTAAATGAGCAAAGATTATGAAAATGAAAGTTTAATTAGGTTCGCTGCCATGTTGTACAAATGTGCAAATTTGGTACTGCTCGAAACTGATAATATGGGCTCTTGAGACGGCGGGAGGTAAAAGGGCTGCTGAAAATATATGCGGCTGGGGCTGGAAGGGTTAAAATACTGTTTAAGAATCAATGTAGCCAATGTTTTTTTATTTTGTTTTGTTTAGATCGGTTTGGCGGTGGGTGACATTGAGTCTGTTCAGAGAGGAGCCCGACTGAAGCGCCTGGCCACACAGGTGAGTCGGTTGTGTCTGTTCTCCCCCCACCCCCCAGGGCAGTGCTACTGACTAAAGTGTCTTTAGGCCATTCCCAAAGGCGTGATATTAACATGTGCTTTTGCACAGTAAAATTTTTAATGAGCTGATTTATCAATTGCATGCTCATACCGTGCCGAAACAACATAAGGGGGAACTGCTGTTTTTTCATTCCTCATCCTTACTATCGTCATTTTTTCCTCTACTTCTATTGTATGTTTGTCTCTCTCTCTCTGCTATTTCCGGGGTGCCTTGTTAGTCGAAGCAGACTTTGTGCTGTTGAGGCTAGAGAGGTGAGCAGAGGGAGCCTGATTCCCCATTTGGACTTCTCTTTTGACATCCACCCCTTGGCGCTCATATGACCTTATGCAGTTGCGAGCGCAGTAAGACCTTACTAAAACTAAAACTATCATACGCTGTAGCTTGAGGCGTTAGAATGTGTTTGTTGAGTATCAGAATATTTCTGCATTTTCCGAGTGGCAGGTCGTCATGTTTTCAGTGTGTCTGTTTATGATGTTTTCAAATGTGAAATTAAATCGTTGCAGATGAGCGTTCTGGTCATTCATCAAATCTTGAAGATGTACAGTTTTGAGCACACGATGTGGGGGGTTGGCGGGTGCTCTGCTGTGATTTGCTCCTTCTTTCCTATCGAACATCTGTCATCCCTAATCTCTCCTCATTGTTTATTTGTTTATTACTGTCTTGTAACAACTTTTACTTTTCGGCACTCGTATGACCTTATTGTGTTGCAAGTGCTGTAAAACTCTCACTAAAACTAAGCTAAGAGTGTCTGTTTGTTATGTTTTCGCTTTTGCTATTTTTGACAAAATTATTTTAATTCGTTCTTTTACTCATTTTAACTCATTTTTGATTCTCTTGACACCAGGTCAAATTCCATGCTGAGATTGAGGACAGGTTCGGGTTTCTGGAGAAATTTTCTGATGCAGTGGTGGAAGTGAGGCGTGACAAGACGGATAGTGTTTTCAATGAGGTGGGAAAATATGTTGTTGGTTGAAAGATCTGAGGGAATATTTCGTTGGTCTAAAGATTTGATGAAATATTCATATTGTCTGGTTTGCTGCTTTGTGTGGCGCAAGTTATGTGAGGGTACTTTGCATATATTGTGTTTGTTTTTCTCAGGATGAATTATACATAGTACATGTAAGAGCATCTTGATTGGAGGTTTGAAGGTAGTTGTCAAGACACAGTGGAATCAGGCGCTCGTCAATTTTTGGGCATATGGTATCATCTTAAAGCTTGTTTATTTGCCCTGCTTTTGATGAAAAACATATCTGATAATCTTGAATAGAAGTCGAGATATTTGTGATTGAAAGAAACGGAGGTTGCCTGGTTTCAGAAGTAAAATTAACAAGAAAATGGCCGCCAAAGTTTGGTGACTTTCATAGCTTAAGAGTCCTCGGAAACTGCAAATTTAAATTAGCTGTGCCTTTTATCAACGTTTTTCCATAAAATCCACACATAAAGGTATTTTTGAATGTACATACAATGTGTTGAGCTGAAAAACAAAGTAAAAAAAAAAATTCTAAACTGACCGAAAATGTTGATTTCTCGGATTTCATTATCTTGACAAGCACCTGATTTCCTCACGATGCCTCACATATGACCAAGTTATTTTGTTGGTCTCAAGATTTGATCAGATGTTTCATTGGTTAAAAGATTTTTAGTAAATATTTCTGTTCTTTCTAAATTGCTTTTTCCATGCGCTGAATGACTCTTATTGTGTCAGTGGGCTACTCTCACCTCAAACTTAAGCAATCACGATAACATTTATTTTCATTTGTTTGCAATCTTTTCTAACGCTTCAAGTTCTACTCCAAGACCAATCCGACTAAACTGGATGGGAAGGAGCCTGTGACAGATGAGACTTCTTCCCTGGGACAAGAGCTGAAAATACAGAAGGCTATGTAAGTTATCTTATTACAGTCTGTGTATGTCTTTATACCTTTTGGTTTTGATCGAATATCTGTTGTGTAATTGTTACGCTCTTCAGTTGTAGAGCAGCAGTCACAGGAGGCAGCGAAATCAGATGAGGTTCTGCGAATTAGAAATGCTATTGCAAAGAGAGAAGCCAGCAATCTGCACATATCCACGAGTGGAAATGTTTAATTCTTCTCTGCCAAAAAAAGAATCACAAAAATATTTGGTTTTGAAGTAGCAGGGTGGGAAAATGGTTAGGTACTAGTGGCGCCGGTGGCCTAGTGGTTAGGCTCTCGGACTCGCAACCGTAAGGTCGTGGGTTCGAATCCCGTCAGGGGCCCGACGTTGTGTCCTTGGGAAAGGCACTTTACACGAATTTTCCTCACTTCACCCAGGTGGGAATGGGTACCCGGCTATAGACAGCGAAAGATCTTGTCAGTTTGTTAGTGTTTGAGCGCTTAATCGGCTGCTCGCGCTGTATGCTTCCCGGGAAGCTGAGAATGTTTCGGAGTGTTCTATGGTCTGCCGGGGTAATAATATAGTGTAAAGCGCATAGAGCCTGCTGTTGAGCGGGGATTTGCGCTATACAAATGCTATCTATTATTATTATGTCAAAGAACTTTATTATTATTATTCTTGTTCTTTTCATTGTCATTATTATCCCTTTCAGTTTATCCCTTTCAGTTTATCCCTTTCAGTTTGTCCCTTTCAGTTTATCCCTTTCAGTTTAAGTTTGAGCCAATAGGAGCCAATCATCTGATCTTTTTTCGGTTGTCTCCTAGATTTGCAGCATAATAGGAATAATAATAGATAGCATTTGTATAGCGCATATCCCCGCTCAACAGCAGGCTCTATGCGCTTTACACTATATTATTACCCCAGCAGACCATAGAACACTTCGAAACATTCTCAGCTTCCCGGGAAGCATCGCATATTTGGGTGTGTACATTGAATATGAAGAAGGATAAAGTTGGTAAAGATGGCGCGTGGGTGGTTGACGGGTGCTCTAGTGTGGTTTGCTCCTTCTTTCCTATCAAACATCTATCGTCCATATCTCTCCTCCTTTTTTGTGTATTTTACTCTCTTGTAACACATCTATTCTCCAACACTTATATGACCTTATTGTGTTGCAAGTGCTGTAAAACTCTTACTAAAACTAAACTAAACCTGACATATATATATGCAAAACATTGCTCTTAGGTTCTTATGGTTATTGTGTTTAGACCAAGCTTGCAATTGTGAAATATTTTTGTGTGGTTTCCTCCTCCCCCACGCCACCCAACACCCCCCCCCCCCCCCACCACCACCACCCACAGGTTGAAGCAGATCCAGACGAGTCTGGACAGTAATCAGAGACTGATGAGCACCATGTTAGACCGACTCGATGGGAACGGAAACACCAAGGCGTGGGATGAAGGGGCAGACCACAGTGTGTCAGCTATGAGTGTTGGCGACAGCAGCCTCTCTGAGGAGATCAGATTTGGGTAGCTGGACTTTTCACAGAGTGTCAACTCCTGAAATTTTGTGTCCAGTCATGTGTGTTTTGGGGCTGTTCAAATATAATCTTACACCTTTTTGGGGACTTTTTGCCTCCCCCCCCCCCACCTTAAACTTTTCTTATATTTGCCTCCCCCCCCCCCATCTTTTATCGTTCGCTTATAACAATAATGATAGTACATGTAATATGATATATTACGCAAATCTGTGTAACAATCATTTTGCGAGATGGCGTATTCGTGTTTGCCACTAGAGGACCTACTGTGTCGACAGCATATGCCGTGCTTACCCCTCTATTGGACCTACTGTGTCGACAGCATATGCCGTGCTTACCCCTCTATTGGACCTACTGTGTCGACAGCATATGCCGTGCTTACCCCTCTATTCAGTGAAGAGTTAACTCTCTTTTTATGTGTTATTTTTAAAAAAATTATGTTATTGTAAATTTTTTTTCTTGTTATTTTTTCACCCCACAAAAGTGTAATATTAAATTGGTTCAAGACCCCCTCCCCTTTCTTACACTTTTTTTTACAGAAGCCAAAGAACCCACCCCCCACCCCCCTTTCAGGTGTAAGAT
Organism: Aplysia californica; assembly: GCF_000002075.1. Lineage (NCBI taxonomy): Eukaryota > Metazoa > Mollusca > Gastropoda > Aplysiida > Aplysiidae > Aplysia > Aplysia californica. Next base: position 531,255 of record NW_004797429.1, on the reverse strand, counting down.
TATATTTGAACGTCCCCTTTTATCTGTTCCCCTGCTAAAGAGCTGACCCCTGTGACATGAGCAACTAGAATCATATCCAGTGTTTCAAAATATTAGATTAGACCTTTGTGATAATATATTATCAGCGATAAAGATAACCAATTTGACCTCTGTGATATATTATCAGCGATAAAGATAACCAATTTGACCTCTGTGATATATATATTATCAGTGATAATTGTAACCAATGTTTCAAAGCGTAGCTGTTGTTTCAAAGTTTTAGATTTGACAGCTGTGATGTTATCGGCAACAAAGGTTACCAATATTTCAAAGTTTTCAAACTGAACAATGTGGTAGTATCAACTGTAAAGGTAACCAGATGTTTCAGAATTATAGATTTGTTTCAGAGCATAGTGCTAAATGTTGTTGTCGTCAGTCCTGGAATGTTTCCTTCTAGCCCTGTTGTCCTGTCAAAAGGCTTAGAACTCAACTTCTGAAACAGCTAACTTTGCGTTGGGCAGAAAATTAAAATTTATTCAAAAACAAAAAATGTCTGGTGTGAAAATGTTCCAAATTAAATGATAAGTCACCGCTTCTTTTTGTGAGTTTTTTTAATACCTTTTATCCTTTTATTTTCCTCAGTTTCAGTAAATGAGTTTTGCGTATTTCAGGGAACCATCTTCTCATCTTTCTTAAAATAAAAGTTTTGCCCAGTGAATGAATCTGCTTTACTGGCATTCCTAGTGAATGTGGCTAGTTTCCATGACATGCGTTCGACTATAAAGGAGTAGGGTTAGAGTAAAGAGATAGCCTTGACGCTCAATTTTGGGGGGATTTTTTCTTTTTGTTTACCTAAAAATTTTTAAGTATAGGCTGGCTTTGATCATAGTGAGGTGTTAAAGGACGTTTCTGACGTTTATATCTTCATTACGCTAGCAAAATGGCATAACTTAGAGTTGTGCCAGAATACTACTAGCCTTTTATTTTGCTTGGTGGCAGTATATCTATCTTTTGGTACAACCAAAATAAAAAATGCCCTGGAACTCACAAAAGAAACATGCTTGGCAAGTTTTACCATGATCAGACAATAGATGGTCTAGTTAAATACTTTTTAAAATATTTAATCTCAAAGTAGCAAAAATTATTGAGATGTGCCATTTTGCTGGCCCAGTGACGATATGTGTCATGGCACGGTGGAATCAGGCGTTTGTCAATTTGGGGGCATGTGGAGTTATTGGTATCGTCTTAATTAAAGCTTGTTCATTTTCCTTGCTTTTGATGAAAAAATATTCATTTATCTTGAAAAGGAGCCGAGATATTTGCGACTGAAGGTGATGGGTCGCCTGGTTTCAGAGGTAAAATTAGCGAGAAAATGGCCGCCAAAGTTTGGTGACTTCAATAGCTTAAGAGTCCTTGGAAACTGCAAATTTACATTATTTGTGCCTTTAATCAACGTTTTCCCTTAAAATTCACGCACAAAGGTGTTTAAAAATAGATACAAAGTGTTGAGTATCTCTCTGGCCTGGCTGACAGGCAGGGTGCATGCAGTAGTATAATGCAGCCTGCTCTCTAATTAGTCTTAAAAGTTGTATCAATGGGGTGGGGTGGGAGAGGGGGGATATTTACAATTACAGTATTAGTCAATTGCCCAAGATATTGCTGTATGGTCCCCTGTCTAGGCTTTGATTTTCTTTTATTTCAATTAATTATATTTTTAAAAATTGTATTTTATTTTATTTGTATTTATTTATTTTTAAAATTATTTTCTTTAATTAATTTGTTTTAAAGCTGAGGAACACAAGACTTGTGGCAAGTGTTTTTATGATTGTCTTTATTCCCTTACAATGAGGATGTCTGCTTTGACAGCAGTAGAAATGCAATATCTATGGATAAATAAATAGGCTTTCTATGACGGGTTCTGATATAATCTTTTTTCCACCCTGTGTCTTTGTCGTGGTTACAAGAAACTTCCACAGTGTATATTTACATTGGCAACGTCTTTGCTGTTTTTCTCTCTCTCTCTCTCTCTCTCTCTCTTTGACATACTCTGTTCTCCCATTTTAAAAAATCCCCC
>NW_004797429.1:526691-529102 GCF_000002075.1 Aplysia californica | reverse complement strand
AGAGATAACGGAAGAACACAGACAGTTGGATGATCTAGGTGGGAGAAAAGAAGAACACAAGTGGGTAGCTGAAGGGCCCCACTGGCAGGTCCCTCGTACTTCGTTTCTTTCCCCTTGTAATTTCTGTCTGTCTTATTTAAAATAACTTAAAAGGAAAACAGGTAGTGGTGGGTGGTTGGCGGGTGCTCTGGTGTGGTTTGCTCCTTCTTTCCTATTTAACATCTAGCGCTCTCATCTTTCATCCTTCGTTTTTGTGTTCGTTACTCTCTTGTATCACGTCTAATCGTCGGCACTTATATGACCTTATTGTGTTGCCAGTACTGTAGGACTCTTACTTAAACTAGACAGGAAAAAAGGTAGATTGAGACACAGAGAAGCAAGGAAGGAAGCAAACGATAAACAAGCTATCACAAGAAAGGAGAGACAACTCACCCGGAAGAGGAACTTCTCCTCTGCCCCTGACAGTCGGTTATTAACTCCCCTGAGAGCAATGGCCGTCTCCTCCTCGTCTAGCCAGCCTCGCTGCTCGTCATCAACCTGGTGCATGGTCAACATAGCACACGATTCGGACAATGGTCAGAGAAAGTGGAGTGGAAAAAAAGACTAGCTAAGCTGCAGAAATGGCTGTTTATTTTTTACGCAAGGACTTCCATAACGATCGACCACCTCAACAAATACAATAAAGAAGAGACCAAACCCTAACCCTGATCCAACCTCCTACGCCTAACATTATCTTCACCCTTACCCTTACCCTTACCCTAACCCATACCCCTAACCCTACCCCTAACAACAAACCCTAACCCTCTTTTCTACCCTGTTTTATAGTGGTCTCGCGTTACAGTCAGCATTCCTCCCATTTTTACTGTACATAACACGGTACGTATAACAAAAGAGATTGTCACGTTTTCATTAAATGTTCTGTAAGAATAAGAGTTTAGCAATATCTTGGAGTTTTTGCCTTTTCTTGAGGATTGTTGTATATAGAAAGCGTTATATCCACACAACCTGATGATATGTTAATGAGAAGGGAATCAGCTCATTATAATATGCAATGGTTACCTCCGACGCATACAAACACACACATACACGCACAAACACACAAACGCACAAACACACAGATGCACCCACAACATGTATACACACAAAATATACACACATAATACAAACACACACATACACACACACACACAAAACACACATACACACACACATATACACACACACAAACACACACATATAAAATATAAAAATAAGCAACAGCCAACATCTCCCAGTACTTACGGCTTCAAAAGCCTGTCTGTACATATCCAGACTGCCTTGAGGGAAGATGCAATATTTGGCCAGGAAATCGTCTGTAAATGTAATGTAAAGAAAAAAATAACAATAAAATAAAGCACGCAGCACCGGTTCATAAATAGGTATTGTGTCTCTGTCCAACTCTGCAAAGCCTGTATGTGCTTATCTGTAACTCAAACTCAAACTTTTAAAGTCAAGCTTTGCCTTGCCCAAATGGTTCTCCTTATTTCAAACTTTATCATAAATATTTAAATTTTACTCGATGTGCACTATTTTTTGTAGCGGAACGTTAGTAATTAGTAACGTTCCACTTTGTCTTTGCTTTTGTGCGTTATTGATTTATGTTCATTATTTGAAACCTGCTCATAGTAGACAGAGCTTCAGGTCCCGAATGGTTCTTACACATCATACACACACACACACACACACACACACGCACACCTACAGCTCTCGACTATCATTGAGAGGATTGTCCACCACCGACTGATGGATCATGATGAAGAGCGGGGAGTAGGTGAGGAAGTCAAACAGATCCATGGAGTGCAGGTGTCCCAGTTTCTCCTTCACGTCCTCCTCGTGTCGTCTGCTGATCCCCCCACTCCTCAGCTCCACAATCAGCTGGTCGATAGAGATGCGCTTCGTGTCCGGACCCACACAGATCTCCCACAGATTCTAAATGCAAAACAAAACAAAAATTTTCCACAAAAAAAACCCCTCCGAAACCCCCCCCCCCCCCCCCCAAAATCAAAAACAAAAAATTCAAAAGAGAAATACAATACAATGCAGCCTCTCTATTTAGATTTTTTTTTGAGGGGGGGGGGGTTACGGTGCTCTAAACTGCATAAAGTCGTCTCAAAGATCGTGTAGTAGAGTATCTTTGGTCATATGAGCGCCCGGGACACAATAAACTTTCAGTTGGTAGGAAATTTTGAATTTTGCCCGGGTGGCGGCCGTAGCCCACTCTTCTTATCGATTTTAAACTACCAAGGGATCTTTTAGCCTCTCTATAGCTATAACGACGTCGTCGGGACCAGAAAAAAATGTCATTACAGAGAGTTGTTGTCTGGCCCTATAGAGAGGCAACCAACAATTACTTACTAATGATGTATGATATA
>NW_004797429.1:519162-522218 GCF_000002075.1 Aplysia californica | reverse complement strand
AAGTATCGTATATGACACTAAAAGGGCAGTTACAAGAAAAGTATGAGACTTAAGAAAGTAAATCTTTAGTACGTTGCAGGTTGTATATACACAAACTCTGTGTGACAATATCAAGGATGTATCAATTCAATCTTTTTCAGAATCCCTGCCAACAATTTGCGCAAATTTTGGTCTGTCGAACCCTTTGCATCAAATTTTTTTTTTTTATTGACAGTGAAATCATATAGGGATAGTGTGCTTTTGTTTCTTGACTCATATTGGTTATTGGGAATCCCAGTACACTTAACTTAGAGCCCAAACAAAAATTTTCATTTCAGCTGTACCTAGTTCACCTTAAGAACATCACATTTGCATAATCAATATCATAATACGTGAAAGCGTACACTGGGGAAGCTGACAGAAGCAGAATTTCTTTTTTTTTGCGAAAATTTGTTGAAGCAGTGCTGTCAACACCAACAACAAGCGCTCCTACGTGATGATATGGGCGAATAATAGAATTACACAACGAACGTTCTTGATGTGAGAGGAAAAGACAAACAGCCTGCACGTGCTATATAGAAATGTAATGAAATAGACTTAAACGGCATAACTTAGATAGGTAGACAGATCAGCAGTGTTTACTTTTACTCGACTACGTTCATGTATTTGGGAAAATGACTTTGACGGATATAAATTCATGCAGAACCTAAATTCTAAATTTCTTAAACATTTTAAAGCCTTTTTTTTCAAAAGGAATAACAAAAACCAACACAAACAACAATAAACCAATTCTCTTTCTCTTGAGCCAAGATGCACAAGCAAATTAGTACAATGACAACGTAGTAAGAGAGAATTGTTACTGTAATACCGATATAAAGAGAGCAAATCAGCAAGGAAGAGCATTTTGGTACATAAATGATTGATAGAAGGAAAAATGTATTGAACTCGATAAAAGAGTCAGCAAAGGTGTCAGGATAAGACACAAAAAATGAAAATCCCTCGTGTCAGTCAAAAGTGATCAGTTATCAGTTATGTGATAATCTCAAAGTGTTAATTCAGTCAGTTGTGTGTCAGTTAGAGAACAGCTGAAAACAGGCAGAACAATGTAACACAGAACAACAATAAGACATTAATACATGTATTAGCAGATAGCAGTGTACACTTATTCAACGACATGTACAATGTGTAAAGCGGTACGTAGTTTTTGTGTCTGTTTTTGTTTTTTGTTGTTATTGGGTTTTTTTTCGTCTTCTTCATTTTTTTAGAGGGGGGGGGGGGGGCTACTGTAAGGTTCTTCTTCTTTTCTTTCCCTTTGGAGCCAATGACGCCATGGTTATTGTTACTATACAGATACCCATGACGAGGAGTCCACGTGGAAAGAAAACGGGCTACGTCAAATATATTATGAAAGATATGAGGATGTCAATTTTAAATGCTTGCAGACTCATAGCTTAATTTCTGTTTGACTGTTGGTTTATCATTTTTGATAGCTCAGTAGGAAATCAGGCAAAACATCAACAGCAGCAGCAGCACCAGCACTAGCAGCAGCACCACCAGCAGCAGCAGCAGCAACAACAATAACAACAACAACGACGACAACAACAGCAACAACAACAAAACAGAGATTTTTTTAAATCGAACAGAAATGAAGCTGTGAGTCTACAAGCTTTTAAAATTAGGTTTTTCACGATTTCCACTTTGTGGCAGTTCCGTTTTCACCAGAAAATACCTTTAACTATAGGATTATTTTTCAAATTTTCTTATTAGATTTTACTAATTTAAGAACAGTTCCCCCGTAGTCGTGTTCTTCTTTACTGGTGACAAACTTTTTGACGTTACAGTTTGAGTGAGGCTGTGCTAGACTGGCAGCAACTTAAGGGGGTATCACCACATTTCTGTCTATCAGTCGACTGATTATACATAATCTGGAGGGGGTCGTATAAGTGTACACCGTAATATTAGTACATGTATACATTCTGTACGTTTCATTAGTTAAGGCAGTGCTTGTCAACTTTTTTAAATATCCAGAGCCCACTTTTGCGACTTAAAAGAGGCTAAAGATGGTGTTCTACTGCCCACCTATATGTTTTTCCAAGCGGGCATTAAATCATACCCTGTCACTTCCCTTGTGATTCCCACCACCCGCTAGGGAGCGATATCGCCTCGCCAAGGTTGACAAGCACTGAGTTAATGTTTAAGCTGCAGATTTAAAGTTCGTGCTTGGAAACATAAATGTGAGGTGTGCTGACAAAATGAGTTGCTTCTAGATTTTAGCCTTATGGAGATTAATACTTCAACTTCATAGATGGAGTTTGTACAATTTGTAAGTATGGAGTGATAAAAGACAAGATAGACGTAAAGAAAAAGGTATCGAATGAAAGTCTGTATAAATCTAACCCTAGTGTCCATTTTCAGCCGATATCTCCATCCTTGGATTGTGAGAAATAACTCATTTTCTTCGCACACCTCATGAATGGATGTTGTTAACAATTGCAACAATGGAAGGAAAGGATCAAACGAAAGTGAGGCAAGAGCGGAAGAAACACTAATCAACAAGACTCAGTGTTTAATTAAAGACACCAGTGTCTTCATTGATGGGTTTGGCATGATATTGGACACCAAACTCTTCAAACACAAAAAGGGCGAATTAAAAAGAGGAAAAAGCGGTTATTTCCGATAGCACGCGTTTCACAAGAAGCCGAATAGACGACTAGAGAAAGCGATAACAACAACAACCACAACAACAACCACCAAATGGATTATTAAATTGTCGAATGGTAAAAAAGACGAGCTGTGAGAAGCTCCCTCTGCGGCTGTGTACCTTCCTCTTCCGGTGTGGCGGTTCTAATGATGACCGGTTTCTTCACTGGAACCGGTTTCGGTGTCGGCCGTGGAGCCGGTTTCGGCACTACATAATTAGATAGAAGGATGCTGTTTAACGCTGATTACGTCTTATTTATTGTGGTGCTGGTGTGGGAGAGAGAGTGAGAGAGTGTGTGTATATGTGTGTGTGTGTGTGTGTGTGTGTGTGTGTGTGTGTGTGTGTGTGTATGTGTGTGACAGATAGATAGATAGAT
>NW_004797429.1:515558-517337 GCF_000002075.1 Aplysia californica | reverse complement strand
CCCCCACCTTCCATCCATTTTTTTCCACTCTGTATCAAAGCATTATATATGTATATAAAAAGTATACGCATTCTATAAGATAGAGAACAAATCAGTTTGAAATTTACAGATACAAATAAGAAACGAATGCTTGAAAATGTATCTAAACGTGTATAGCTTTGAGTGAACACATTAGAATGTCTAAGTTGAAAAATGAATAAATAGATACATTTTTAAAACTTCTAATTTCTGTTTTTGAGGCATGATAATAACTAATACACCCAGCCCTACATTAATGCAACAACGAGACAGTTAGAAGTGCCCACTTTGTCTTAATTAAGCTGTCACCAAAGTAAAAGTGAGTTCCACAATCATAGTGCATATCACGAACACACAAACATTGTGCTGATTTAAATTCTTTTAGAAAAGGAAATTTAAAAAACCCCGTTTTCTCACAAAAACTGTCTGTTATACACATGTGTGTCTCCCAAAACCGACCTCATCGTTTAAAAAAAAAAAAAAAAGAAAAGAAAAGCAACAGTCGTAAACCCACCTCAAAACAAACATATAAAAAAAGGAAACAAAACCTATTAAAACAGTGCGAACACCTGAACAACACAGTACATTCCAAAGTGCTCCAGAAAAGTAAAAATGAACATCAGCACCCCCCCCCCCCACTCAGGGCAGTGCTACTATCTGAAGTATCTTTAGGCCATCCCCAAAGGGGGGGGGGGGACATTTCTCGTTCCTTTGCACAGTAGAATTATAAATGGGCTGATTTGTCAATGTCATGTGCCGGAACAACATACGGGGAACAGCTGCTTTTTCTTTTCTCATCCTTACTATCATCAGTTTTCCTCTACTTCTTTTGTACGTTAGTCACTCTCTCGTGAACTGCTATTTCCGGGGAGCCTTGATAGTCGAAGCAGACTTTGTGCTGTTGAGGCAAGAGAGGTGAGCAGAGTAAGCCTGATTCCCTGTTTGGACTTCTCTGTTGACATCCACCTCTTGGCGCTCATATAACCTTATACAGTTGCGAGCGCCGTAAAACCTTACTAAAACAAAAACCCCGAAACCCCCCAAAATTCCAATGTGCCAATGACAAGGAAACACGAACATCAGCATGACACTGGGTACTGTACCCCTGGCTGTGGCGAGATTGCAACATTCTAGTTGTTACTTCGACAGAAAAATACTTCAGCCATAACGGATATTTTCTGTACTGCGTGCTCTGGGGAATGCATTTTTAAATGTCTCATGGACCCTTTCTAAGCTGTAAGATTATTTAGCAGGAATTACGCACCGGGTTATTCTGTTACAAAACTGTCTTTTGATTGGATCAAACCATGTAAGTTCAGACGTAAGATATGCGCTAACTGTGGGCTCCTATTCTCAGTGACATAAGGAAAAGTGCTTTAAATTGCTTTAAGAAAAACACATGTTTTCTTTCTTGAAAACATACTGAAAGTCGGCGAAAAAACCCAATCGAAAACACAAACTAAGGCCTTTAAATATTAATGAAAAAAATTCTTGAAAACATACTGAAAGTCGGCGAAAAAAAACCCACAAACATATTACAGGCATTAAAACATATGGGCAAAGATATTAGTATGTGTAGCCAACCAAACAAAAACACAGCAAGTGGGTGGAGCCAAAAGCCAGATCTCGAAATCTGGGTGCATCATGCTACGTGAGTTGTCAATCACCGCACCCATCTCCAGTGGTGTCAAATCTTCACCTGTTTTTGGCTTAAACCTCGGAATGACTGACAACAAACTGGGCCGATTTGACGACGAAGTG
>NW_004797429.1:512310-513835 GCF_000002075.1 Aplysia californica | reverse complement strand
GGGGGAGGTCATAAACCTGACAGAATGCGACAGGCAAATTTCGTTGGACACACAATGCGAAAAGAAGCACAGCGGAATATTGTAACAACAGGCAAGTTTGATGGAAAGAGAGGCAGAGGCAGACAGAGGGAAAAGATACTGGACAAGTTGACAACATGGCTGGGAGCAGCAAGAACAACAGACATCATTTGCTGCAACGCAAGAAAGAGTGAAGTGGAGGTCCATGATCGCCCACGCCAGTCGGCAAGGTACCGGATGATGATGATGACATCTTCCACAGAACCGCTCCTACCTTTTTTCTTGATCTTGGCCTGTTTCTCTGCCTCGGACTCCGTGGCTTGGACGATCTCCGCTTCCGGGAGAGTGTTCTGGTCTCGGAGTTTGGTCAGGGCGGCGTTGTACTTGGGGATAATGCCTGGGGGAGGGGGGTGGGTGGGGAAAGAGAAAATAGGAAAATGTCGTCACCACGGTTTATTAAGCAGACTTGTTGGGCTCTCGTGTAGTGAGAGTATAATATTGTGGCGTCTATCCTAGTTATAGTAATGTCTCACGTCCCATGATGTACGGTAAACTTGTTTAGTGTACTGTTCGACATTCAATATCTGTGTATTTGAAACTAGCAATTTCCTTGATGTCAGCATGCGCAATAAAGTAGTCACAACGACAACAACAAAGTCTCGAGATCCGAACTTTCTTTCTCTGTCAGTGTCGAGTGAGTGAAGCCTTGCATATGATGCTGATACTAGATCTAGAAAGAAGAATCCAGTTCCTACAATATGTTTAGTGCCCAATTGGAGACATAACAAATACAACCAGTCCCGATTCCTGCTTTAATGGCAATCTATCCGACACATTCATCTGTATAAACAACCATTTCCCACTTCAAGGGAAATGGCGTCATCATTACTCTTTCAACGGTCTTGTCGAGCTCTCGTGTTGTAAGAGTATTATGTTCAATGCCCTGCTAGATACACTACAAATACAGTCAATCCTGCTCTAACGGCCACCTGTCCAAAACATTCATCTGTATAAACAACTATTTCCCACTTCTCGCCTTACTTTGTTTTTTAAATCATAATGACACTGTCCAAGACATCCACCTGCATAAGATGACCACTTTTCTCCTTAGCAATGGGTGGCCGTCTTAGGCAGTTTGGCTGTAGTCCTATTAGACTGTAGTCCCCAAGGAGGCAGTCTCAGGGATTAATTAGGTTTTAGTAATCATGATCCTCGATCCACACATTGGCACAAAACAAAGCTGGACAGAAGACTTGGACTAGTAAGTGCGGCCATCCCCAACACTAGAGAGCTGTAATGTATGAGTGTCTTTACACAGGCAGGGCAGTTATGGTCCTTTTGTTGGTTAGATTGTGGATCATTTGTGTCTTCGTTCCGATTTGGCGAAACGATTATTATAGTCAGGTCCCCTTCATTGCTTTTTTATTATTATAATTATTTATTTATTTTTTGGTTAGTGTTTAACGGCGCTCGCAACTGCATAAGGTCATATGAGCGCGCGGGACAT
>NW_004797429.1:511104-512077 GCF_000002075.1 Aplysia californica | reverse complement strand
TAGATCTTTCCAACCAGAAGATCAGGGGTGTGGCTGAAAGACAGCAGTAAGAAGGAGCTAAGGAGTAGCAGTAGAAAGGCTGCAGAAAGAGTGAGGAGCCCAGAGGAGGGGGCAAAGGAGGTGAGGGGGTGGGGGCAGAAAGTGGAAACGAAAGCAAACAACAGAACATTGTTAGAGAGCAGGAAAGAAGGTGAAAGGAAACAATTTAAGAGAAGAAAATGTTTTCGGTCGCTACCCGGATTCGAACCCGAGACCTTTGAATGAAAGGCGAACATCTTAACCTTTAGGCCATGAAGCCCCCTTCATCGCTTCGAAGAACAATTCATAGCAAGCTTTTGTTCATAATGTTATAAAGCAGCCCTGCCAGCGATCAGGACGAACAAGTTGTACTTTCTTTTAGGGATATTTGCAGAAAGTACGTTGGATGAGAAAATGTTTAGTTGAGTTCAAGTCGCATTTATATTATTATTGATAAGATCAGGTGCTAAATTGGAGTGATGCACGAGAAACACGTTCATAACCTACGAAATAACAAGTGACTTAGGTTAAATATTTTATATTTGTGAAGTGTAAATGTTAGGTAGATCTTATGCACAAAAACACCCAATGGCATAAAAAATGTGAGGCAGTGTGGTTGAATCAGGCTCTCGTCAATTTTTGGGCATGTAGAGTTATTGGCGACATCGTAAAGCTTGTTCACTTGTCTTTATTTCAATGAAAAAAATATCTATTTATCTTGAGTACAAGCCGGTGTATTTGCGAATGAAGGAGGTGGGGTCACCTGTTCTCAGAGGTAAAATTAGTGAGAAAATGGCAGCCAAAGATTGGTTATTTCCTTAGCTTAAGAGTCCGTGGTAACTGAAAATTTACATTTTGTGCCTTTAATCAACGTTTTTAAGAAAAATCCACACAGAAATGAGTTCTTTAATGGGCCTGAAAGGTGTTGACCCCCCCCCCAAAAAAAAATTATTTT
>NW_004797429.1:507450-510554 GCF_000002075.1 Aplysia californica | reverse complement strand
CTTCTTCTTCTTCTTCTTCTTCTTCTTCTTCTTCTTCTTCTTCTTCTTCTTCTCAACACGTAATCTAAATACGATATCTGCTGAAAGCAAAAAAATGTCCACAACGACAACAAGAACTCGTATATTTAGTTGAGCATTGTTTCACAACAGTGTCGAGGTGATATGATGCAATATAAAGTACCGTACATATTTATGGTAACACAGACATCTTGTTAACGGTATCGTTCTGTATAGATAATACTTTTTCACATAAAGAGATAATACATTTCCACATAATAAGTGACCATCCTAATTTCAGTTGCATGCTAATTACAGACATCTTGCTGACGACATTGATCTGCAACGATATGTACAAATGAAACGAAACATTTTTCTTATTATATGTTATAGACATGGCCCATTGCTATGGCATGCCATACAATTCTACTGCAGGGTATAAACACTGGACAACTGACTCCGACATACGATATCATTATTATTAGCCACAGCGTAAAATCCTTTTCGGTGACGTCAAGCCCACCCCCCCCCCCCTTTCCGCATTTACAAACTCACATAATTTTCCTTCCTGTGTTTGGATACCCAATACATTTTTTAAAAGTTCAGAGTTTCTTTCCCATTCGATTGCGTGACAAATTTGAAAGTTCCAAATTTATATTTGAGTTTTACAGTTCATGGGAAGTAAACTCAGAACTTTTTCAACCCAGATTTGTCGCTCGTTTTTGAGTCAGAAGTGCGAAAAGAACCCTTACTTACATAAAAATCAATTGATAACGAGGACGTGATGCTTTTAAAATAACACTACTACTAACCTGGACATAATATATAGATTATGATGTAACCAAAAAGTTCTCGCGATCGTTATTTATCTAAATAGCTGGGTACCCGTTTGATGAACGGACTAAAAAATCGATCTTCAAGTCATTGTGGATCAGTGCACACTGTTTGTGAACGGAATCCTCACTTGAAGACGGACTTTCCCAAGATTATACCTAAACGAAACTAATGAAAAACTGAAAATTAAACTACAGTGATTTCAGACACCTTAATATAACTGTGCACCCTTTAGATGATTATGAACCGCCGTTATTTTTTTTTCTAAATTGGAAAGTCAAAGTGGTTCGGAAGTTTTAGGCGACCAAAGTGATGAACTTTCACAAATATTATGATATAGAATGTACTGCATGCACAACACTTCACAAGCTAAAAGACGCCGAGAACTACTTTTCGTGTGCTTCTTGTCTCCCTTAGATTTGCTCAAGCTTGGCGGAGCGATACGAAGATGATTCCGAGCTGACTGCGTCATATCCGCCCTGGTCACGTGATCAGTACGTTGTAGACATGCGTGGTGGCGAATCGTTCTCACGTCGGGTGGTGGAGAAATTTTGGCTGATGCTAATCCTGGTTTTGTGCCAGTTCAAGGGTAGTAAATGTGAATGTATATCACGAGAGAGCAAGAATTTGTAAATGAGCATTATACAGGGATGTTATTGAATGCAGTGGAAGCATTCAACAAAACAAACAACAACAACAACAGCAAACTATGCATTATTTTTTCATCGTTTCTTCTCCCCCCCCCCCTCCTCTGCCTCTCCCTTCTCCTTAATTAATGGATCGCAAGAGGGGTATACACTTACACGTCTTCTTCTTCTTCTTCTTCTTCTTCTTCTTCTTCTGATGATGATGATGATGATGATGATGATGATGATGATGATGATGATGATGATGATGATGATTCATTAATACGAACTATATAAATAATTATCACTGTTCATTTTAAACCATTTAGACCATAATTATAATTATTGTCATCACCATCTAAGGAACTGCAACAAATTACAAGTACTTACTGATAGGTATTTCCGTAGAGTTAATGGTCTCCGTCTCCTCCTCCAGGGGTTCGATGATGTCATAGGTGCCGAACTCATAGACCACGGACAGGGTCTGGGGAACAAGGGAGGTAACTTTCTGAAGTTGCGCGTTCTAGTTACTCAAGAACGTTTGAAGACACGATGCTTTTTTGAATATTTTTTAAATTCATTTTTTAAAAGAGTCATTTAAAGATCTTCATTGATCATACTGTTCTTACAAATTATTCAATTCATGTAGCCTCTATCTGAATTTTAGAAAAACCCAAAACAACAACAACATCACCAACACCACCACCACCACCACCACCACCACCGACAACAACAAAAACAGGCAACAATAATAATATGCTTCTATGAAATATGTCAATTCGAGTTTCTGGTGTGTGTATGATCGTTCGAGTGTGGTACAGCATGGCTTTTGGTCTTCTGTCAGACATCTGTGTCCACTACACCTGACAGACAGATACATAAACAGACAGACAGACAGACAGACAGACAGACAGACAGACAGACAGACAGACAGACAGACAGATAAATAAAAAGACAGACAGATAAATAAAAAGACAGACAGACAGACAGACAGACAGACAGACAGACAGACAGACAGACAGACAGACAGACAAACAAACAAAATACCCTTGACCCCCTCCAATTCAACCTGCTCTCTCCACCTCAACTCACCCCTGCCACGCCCCCACACAAACATCACCAGCCTCCCAACAACCCGTATACCTCCTCTGTGGCCTCTAGCTCCATCTGTCTCTCCGTGTCCTCCTCCCCTCCCTCTGACTCCGCCTCAAAGGTGGTCTCTGGCACCACAATCTCCTCACACAGGGCCGCGGGACTCTCTGACGATGCCTGGAACCTCACTGTCCGGTTACCTGGCAACGGACGGATGGTCGTGGAAGTTTTGAATAAAGCAACAAAACAACAACAGCTGCAACAACAACATCGTCACCACCACCAACAACAACAACAATAACAACAACAACAAACACAACAACAATCTCTTCACACGGAGCTGCGGGACTCTCTGAGGCCTGGAATCTCACTGTCCGGTTACCTGGCAACGGAACCACGGTCATGGGATTTTAAAATAAAATAACAACAACAACACCACCAACAACAATCTCATCACACAGGGCCACGGGACTCTCAGACGATGCCTGGAACCTCACTGTCCGGTTACCTGGCAACGGACCAACACTATTGGCTTCGTAAAAGTAAAACAAACAA